>NC_086448.1:572433478-572695978 GCF_028390025.1 Pseudophryne corroboree
TTAGTCCTCTTTCTATACTCGTTGCCCCTGATGAAGTCGATAAGACGAAACGCGTTGGGTTTGTCAGTCAAAGCATCACAATCTAGTTTGTGAAGATACTCCCTGTTGAGCTCGCACCTTGCAAAAGGTGAGGGGTATCTAGGATCCATCTCGCAAACTTGTTGGCTGTGTATTCTTTTGGTTGTATTTTATTCATATAATTTTATATTGTATACAGAAGTAAAAGGGCAAAAAAGTGCGCTACCACAGCTGCTATCCGGGTAAACTAAAAAGGAGTTTCACCACACTCCAATGACGAATAGACAAACAAAAAACATATAGGATACCACTGAACCGGCGCTGTAGGGAGGTCAATTGTTTTCGTGTTCATGCAATCTCATTTCTTTGGCTCAATGTACCCAAAAGAAAGAACATAGAAGGAACATGGTGTGATACCTTCTAAAAACAAATTTAATATCACAAGTTCACATAAAATTAAAATATGAAAGGTCAGTGTGTTATGACCAGTAATCTCTTGTTCTATTTAAACAACAATAGATATCTAGGCATTCTTTGGTGGACTGTATCCTGAAAGGATAGGCAATGGGTAATTACCAAATGCAGGTTGAAAACTGGCACAAACAGTTTTACTGGCGTATGGACTTCAGGCTTTCCAGCTGCAGCAGGAGAGTTCCTCTGATGTCCGTCCGCCTTCCTTCTTTGGCATAGATCGTACCACGTCCTCCTCTCACGAGTAGATCCACCGGGGTACCCACGCGTTCCGACCCTGCCTGGGTCTTTTTCAAGGTCAGCTCCCTTTGAGAATGCCACTTTTGTCTCTAAATCCAGTTTAAAAGTCCCCTCCTATCTTCTGATTGGTCCCGGCACAGCTGGTCCCTATACATAATTATCGCTATAAGTCTATGACACTCGTGTGCCAGGAGCAGCCTCCCATGACATCACCCTCTAAATCTCCAATCAGTGCTGGAATTATCATGCATGGTCTGATCACATGCTCGCAAGTCACACCCCCGTATTCAGTTTCCCCCAGTTACCGTTGTATATCACAGGGTAGTTCTCGTACTCCGGTCATATGACCGGCTTTGGGTCACGTGAGATTACGTCATTGCGTTGTGACGCGGGTCACGTGATGATGCACACGTCATCCCGTCGTCTTGTAGTCTGTCCGTGATTCCAACGGGAGTCGTTACCATAGTGATGACTTGTGAGTTCGGATAGCTTATCTTGCTGCTTTCACGTCTGTTACATGTCAGCTTCAATTATTGCCATGGTTACACTGATTGATCAGCCATGAAAAACACCCACAAAGTCCTTTGTTTTAATGGGCTAGTGTTAATAGACTAAGAGGATCACGTCTGCAGTATGTAAACATTCTATAAAAGCAAAAGGGTACATATTAGAATCAGATATAAAAACACGGTTAATCAGAACACTATAAAAACCATTTCACTTCGAAATCTATGTTCAATCCTCCTGGTTGGAGGGTGCCCATATCATATATCAGGCGCATTTCAGCCTTTGCTAGTTGAGATGGGAGATCCCTCCTTCTCCAGTGTCCCTGTATCCACTGCAATCCTGCAAATCGTTTAATGGCTGATGTGGAGCATCCATGCACCTTTCTGAAGTGATCAGAGAGAGCATGGGTTTCCAGACCCTTTTTAATATTCCTCAGGTGCTCTCCTAATCTTACTTTTAATGCTCTTGAGGTTCGCCCGATATATACAAGATTGCAATTACATTCCACTGCATAAACCACATTTCTTGTGGCGCACGTAATGAAGTCCTTTATCTCAAAAGTTTTTTCATTAATATTCATTGTGCTTGTTTTACTTTGATTCACCATTTTGATCTCTTTACATGCAATACATGACATGCACCTATAGAAACCCTTTGATTTAATTCTCCCCGGTTCTTTTGCCGGTGGGCATGCACTTCGTACAAGACTGTTACCTATATTGGGGGCTTTACGGTAGATGCAAACAGGTCTATTTGGCAAAACTGATCCTATTACTGGGTCCTTTTTCAAAACATCCCAGTGGCGTGTCATAATTTTTTCAATGGATCTATATTGGTTACTATATGTAGTGACAAAAGCCCAATCAAAGTTTTTATTTTTATTTTTGGAAATATTATCGTTCGGTTTTTTCTTTTTTTCTACTAGTAGATCTTTCCTGTCTATATTTTCTGCCTCTATAGTGGCTTTGTCTATCCATTTCCTATTATAGCCACACGCCTTAAAATTTTCTTGCATTATCTCTGCTTGTTGATGGTATTGGTCATCTTTCGAGCAGTTTCTTTTTACCCTCTTCAGCTGTCCCGCTGGAATTGATCGAAGCCAGTTAGGATGGTGACAACTGGCTGCGTTGATGTAACTCAGGGAATCTGTATTTTTGGTATATGTCTTGGTCTGTAGTGCTCCATTTTCAGCATATATAGTGATGTCCAGAAAGTTAATCACTTCTTTGCTGCTGGTAAATGTGAATTCGATGTTTAGGGTGTTATCATTCAGATAAAGGAAGAAATCCTTAAGGGATTCTTCATCCCCGCGCCAAAAAAAGAGGACATCATCGATGTACCTGGACCAGGACACCAGGCTCGCCCCAAACTGGTGGCCTGCCCAAATGTGCTCGTCCTCCCATCTTCCCATGAACACATTGGCATAGCTTGGGGCGAACCTGGTGCCCATTGCGGTCCCGACTTTCTGCAGAAAAAAGTCTCCCTTAAATGCAAAATAGTTATTTTGTAAAATGAATGTTACTGCTTCAACCAAAAATTTCTGTAGGTCTTCCGTCAGATCACTTTTTTCTAGTGTCTTGGCTACAGCCCGAATGCCATCCTGATGGTCTATGATCGTATATAACGACCGTACGTCGGCAGTAACCATGATGAGTTTATCATCCCACACAACCTCGCCAATTAATTTTAAAGCGTCCTTAGTGTCTTTAAGGTGGGATTTGTTCAATAGTACTAAAGGCTGCAGATAATGGTCCACAAACTGGGACAGGTTGGCAGTAATTGAGTCAATCCCCGATACTATAGGTCTCCCCGGTGGATCCACCAGACTCTTGTGGATCTTGGGGAGAACATATAGTACCGGGATGACAGGTTCTGTGTTAATGAGGAATTTCTGTTCATCCTCATTCAAAACACCCTGTGTACCATACTTATTGATTAGAAGCTGTATTTTCTTGAGGATATCTCCCGTTGGGTCCAATCGCAACTTCCAGTATGTAGTACGGTCCTCCAACTGGCGCAGGATCTCTGACTCATAGTCTGTGGTATTCATCACGACAACCCCCCCACCCTTATCGGCGGGCTTGATGATGATATCTTCATTATCTTGAAGTTCCCTCAAGGCACTCCTTTCTTTAAATGTCATATTTCTTTTTAGTCCTCCTTTTTTGACCTTTTTTAGGTCATCATGGACAAGTGTATAGAAAGTGTCTATAAAGTTTCCTTTACAGAAGGTGGGATAGAATATAGACTTAGGTCTAAAAGGCTTATATTCTATATCACTTTCAATGTTGGGGGAGGTTCCCAGTTCTTTGCCTAAGAAAAACTTTTTTACAGTTAATTTCCTAATATATCTCTGTAGATCTACAAAAAGGGAAAATTGGTTGATCACGTTGGAGGGGGCATATTTTAACCCCTTTTCCAGGACCCTTGTTTCATGAATCGTCAGAGGATGTCTACTGAGGTTGAAGATTTTTACTTCTCCTCTGTATTCTTTTATCCCTTCATTTTCTGGTTGAGTAGGATTTTCCTCTGCTTCAACAAGTTGGGGGTTCCTATTTCTCTGCTCTCTGAGTTTCTTCATTTTCCTTGGTTTCCTATGGTTTTTCTTCCCCCCTCTCTTGCCCCGCCTTCTACGTGTCACTATCTGTAAGACTCCCTCCTCCCTCTTCTCTCTAAAAAAGGGGAGTGGGTGAAGGGTTCCTCTTGTCTCAATGTTTCAAATCTGTTAGATCTTAAAACATCCCTTCTTGTATCTTGTCCTTCAGGGATGTATGTATCTAATGGTTGTCTATCCCTCCACCCGGGCCTGGGTTGGATATCTAGATTCCCTCTCCTCGGTTGTTGTTCCCTTTGGTTAGGCTCTTTCCATTTTCTAACGGGGTCTATTTGTTTCCATTGGGTCTCCTTAGGGCCATCTCTCCATCTAGGAGTGTATGGATTAGTTGGCTTATTGCCCTTAGGGAATTTTCTTTGTGGTGGAATCAGTTGTTTAGGTCTCACCACTGGATATTGAGGTTGGGGGGGATAATCTTTTTCTGGGATTTGATCACTATTCCCGCCCACCTTTTCCTCCCTTTTATCTCTATAGAACTTTTTTCTTTTCCGTTCTACTATTATTTTCTCACTCTTCTTGATAGACATTTCAACTTTCCCCTCTAGGTCTAGGTATTCTTGTGTATTCACAAAAGGGATTGTTAACTCCTTTTGTTTTTGTATTTCTATTTCTAGGTTATTTAATTCCTTCCTTCTACCATCAATGATGACCCTCATTAGGGACAGCGAGCATTCTTTTAACACACTATCCCATTTGAGTTTAAATTCATCATTTGTATGTGTGAAAGAAGCAATTTTGTTGATTATCAGTCCTTTTGGGACCATTTGGTGGGAAATGTACTTTTCGAGGGTAACAATCTCCCACCAGATGTTATTTTCTCTAAGTAACAATCTCTCAAGATTTCTCATAACAGTGTCAAGATTTTCATCTGAGACATAACTAGAGTCTCCCTCCTCTTTAAAGACATTTTCTAAGACAGTTTTCCTGTTTTCTCTATATTTAAACATGGTTGCTGCACTTGACACCCTTCAATGGAGAAAAAGAACAGATATGATATACAGAAGTAAAAGGGCAAAAAAGTGCGCTACCACAGCTGCTATCCGGGTAAACTAAAAAGGAGTTTCACCACACTCCAATGACGAATAGACAAACAAAAAACATATAGGATACCACTGAACCGGCGCTGTAGGGAGGTCAATTGTTTTCGTGTTCATGCAATCTCATTTCTTTGGCTCAATGTACCCAAAAGAAAGAACATAGAAGGAACATGGTGTGATACCTTCTAAAAACAAATTTAATATCACAAGTTCACATAAAATTAAAATATGAAAGGTCAGTGTGTTATGACCAGTAATCTCTTGTTCTATTTAAACAACAATAGATATCTAGGCATTCTTTGGTGGACTGTATCCTGAAAGGATAGGCAATGGGTAATTACCAAATGCAGGTTGAAAACTGGCACAAACAGTTTTACTGGCGTATGGACTTCAGGCTTTCCAGCTGCAGCAGGAGAGTTCCTCTGATGTCCGTCCGCCTTCCTTCTTTGGCATAGATCGTACCACGTCCTCCTCTCACGAGTAGATCCACCGGGGTACCCACGCGTTCCGACCCTGCCTGGGTCTTTTTCAAGGTCAGCTCCCTTTGAGAATGCCACTTTTGTCTCTAAATCCAGTTTAAAAGTCCCCTCCTATCTTCTGATTGGTCCCGGCACAGCTGGTCCCTATACATAATTATCGCTATAAGTCTATGACACTCGTGTGCCAGGAGCAACCTCCCATGACATCACCCTCTAAATCTCCAATCAGTGCTGGAATTATCATGCATGGTCTGATCACATGCTCGCAAGTCACACCCCCGTATTCAGTTTCCCCCAGTTACCGTTGTATATCACAGGGTAGTTCTCGTACTCCGGTCATATGACCGGCTTTGGGTCACGTGAGATTACGTCATTGCGTTGTGACGCGGGTCACGTGATGATGCACACGTCATCCCGTCGTCTTGTAGTCTGTCCGTGATTCCAACGGGAGTCGTTACCATAGTGATGACTTGTGAGTTCGGATAGCTTATCTTGCTGCTTTCACGTCTGTTACATGTCAGCTTCAATTATTGCCATGGTTACACTGATTGATCAGCCATGAAAAACACCCACAAAGTCCTTTGTTTTAATGGGCTAGTGTTAATAGACTAAGAGGATCACGTCTGCAGTATGTAAACATTCTATAAAAGCAAAAGGGTACATATTAGAATCAGATATAAAAACACGGTTAATCAGAACACTATAAAAACCATTTCACTTCGAAATCTATGTTCAATCCTCCTGGTTGGAGGGTGCCCATATCATATATCAGGCGCATTTCAGCCTTTGCTAGTTGAGATGGGAGATCCCTCCTTCTCCAGTGTCCCTGTATCCACTGCAATCCTGCAAATCGTTTAATGGCTGATGTGGAGCATCCATGCACCTTTCTGAAGTGATCAGAGAGAGCATGGGTTTCCAGACCCTTTTTAATATTCCTCAGGTGCTCTCCTAATCTTACTTTTAATGCTCTTGAGGTTCGCCCGATATATACAAGATTGCAATTACATTCCACTGCATAAACCACATTTCTTGTGGCGCACGTAATGAAGTCCTTTATCTCAAAAGTTTTTTCATTAATATTCATTGTGCTTGTTTTACTTTGATTCACCATTTTGATCTCTTTACATGCAATACATGACATGCACCTATAGAAACCCTTTGATTTAATTCTCCCCGGTTCTTTTGCCGGTGGGCATGCACTTCGTACAAGACTGTTACCTATATTGGGGGCTTTACGGTAGATGCAAACAGGTCTATTTGGCAAAACTGATCCTATTACTGGGTCCTTTTTCAAAACATCCCAGTGGCGTGTCATAATTTTTTCAATGGATCTATATTGGTTACTATATGTAGTGACAAAAGCCCAATCAAAGTTTTTATTTTTATTTTTGGAAATATTATCGTTCGGTTTTTTCTTTTTTTCTACTAGTAGATCTTTCCTGTCTATATTTTCTGCCTCTATAGTGGCTTTGTCTATCCATTTCCTATTATAGCCACACGCCTTAAAATTTTCTTGCATTATCTCTGCTTGTTGATGGTATTGGTCATCTTTCGAGCAGTTTCTTTTTACCCTCTTCAGCTGTCCCGCTGGAATTGATCGAAGCCAGTTAGGATGGTGACAACTGGCTGCGTTGATGTAACTCAGGGAATCTGTATTTTTGGTATATGTCTTGGTCTGTAGTGCTCCATTTTCAGCATATATAGTGATGTCCAGAAAGTTAATCACTTCTTTGCTGCTGGTAAATGTGAATTCGATGTTTAGGGTGTTATCATTCAGATAAAGGAAGAAATCCTTAAGGGATTCTTCATCCCCGCGCCAAAAAAAGAGGACATCATCGATGTACCTGGACCAGGACACCAGGCTCGCCCCAAACTGGTGGCCTGCCCAAATGTGCTCGTCCTCCCATCTTCCCATGAACACATTGGCATAGCTTGGGGCGAACCTGGTGCCCATTGCGGTCCCGACTTTCTGCAGAAAAAAGTCTCCCTTAAATGCAAAATAGTTATTTTGTAAAATGAATGTTACTGCTTCAACCAAAAATTTCTGTAGGTCTTCCGTCAGATCACTTTTTTCTAGTGTCTTGGCTACAGCCCGAATGCCATCCTGATGGTCTATGATCGTATATAACGACCGTACGTCGGCAGTAACCATGATGAGTTTATCATCCCACACAACCTCGCCAATTAATTTTAAAGCGTCCTTAGTGTCTTTAAGGTGGGATTTGTTCAATAGTACTAAAGGCTGCAGATAATGGTCCACAAACTGGGACAGGTTGGCAGTAATTGAGTCAATCCCCGATACTATAGGTCTCCCCGGTGGATCCACCAGACTCTTGTGGATCTTGGGGAGAACATATAGTACCGGGATGACAGGTTCTGTGTTAATGAGGAATTTCTGTTCATCCTCATTCAAAACACCCTGTGTACCATACTTATTGATTAGAAGCTGTATTTTCTTGAGGATATCTCCCGTTGGGTCCAATCGCAACTTCCAGTATGTAGTACGGTCCTCCAACTGGCGCAGGATCTCTGACTCATAGTCTGTGGTATTCATCACGACAACCCCCCCACCCTTATCGGCGGGCTTGATGATGATATCTTCATTATCTTGAAGTTCCCTCAAGGCACTCCTTTCTTTAAATGTCATATTTCTTTTTAGTCCTCCTTTTTTGACCTTTTTTAGGTCATCATGGACAAGTGTATAGAAAGTGTCTATAAAGTTTCCTTTACAGAAGGTGGGATAGAATATAGACTTAGGTCTAAAAGGCTTATATTCTATATCACTTTCAATGTTGGGGGAGGTTCCCAGTTCTTTGCCTAAGAAAAACTTTTTTACAGTTAATTTCCTTGCAAAAGGTGAGGGGTATCTAGGATCCATCTCGCAAACTTGTTGGCTGTGTATTCTTTTGGTTGTATTTTATTCATATAATTTTATATTGTGAACAGTGTAAAAACTTATATGTTCAATTACATGGTATTAAAATAACTTTTTACTAATTGGCCGATTGGCCTCTTGTTTGGGTGACTATTTTTGGTGAGGGGTGTCGGTTACAGGTACCCAGTTTTAAACATCCTCCAGTCTACATTCTGAGGAAATTATCGCCTGAAGAAGTGTGTAAATACACTCCATCTTAGCGCACTTGGGAATTTGTATTTTATTCTGTATGTTTTGAGGTCTCCCAACAAAGATCTCTCCCGAAGTGCTGCTCCTAGGTTGGCGCGAGATAAAGATACTATTGTGTTTTGTATATATATATATATATATATATACACACATACACACACACACACACACACACACACACACACACACACACACACACACACACACACGAGTACATACTTTCAGCAGTACCTAGAATCTCCCTTATTTCATCTGGGGCTGAGCTTTTAGCCATGTGGCTCTGAATCTATGGATCTCACTCATCCACACAGTTTGAGAAGCCCCCCACTCTAGAATCCTTCAAATACACTTAAGGCTTTCCTGTTTACACAAGCATTTCCATAATGTAGTATCTCCATGCTCTCTGTATTTTATGAATAGCTTTTCTGTACTTCATTTTTTCTGTGCTTATGTTCATTTTATTTGTTAAGCACCTTGAGTCCTATTGGATAAAGAGTGCTATAAGTAGAAAAAATATATTATTATTCTTATTATTCTTATTATTATTCTTATTATATAAAACTGTAAGGATTATGTCTGTATATACCAATTTATTTTAGCAATATAATTCTATTGTCTATGAAACACAGTATGGAGACAAAAATATTAGTAATTTATGTCTGTTCGTTCCTGCATCATGCAAAAACTGCAGTAATGGAAAAAACAGACACTTGACACTGGTGTTCTGATCATGCTTCTGTGGAATTTGAATCTGCCCAAGTTATGCAACAGAACTTAACTTAAAGTGACTGCTCTGCAGAGGAACCTAAATGTGGCAGAGATTCTAATGGGATGTGGTGCAGGTGAGACTGTGTTTATATCATGTATTCCGTATCCCTACAATTTTTCTTTTCTATTCTATTGCATCTGCAGTTTCCTACATGCAGTGGCGGTTCTAAGGGCGGGCAAGCAGAGCAGTCACCCTGCTACCGCCATCTAATTTGATGGTGCTTGCCTGCTCTCAACCGCCACTAACAGCCACTATCAGCCACTATCAGCTGCTACTATTAGGTGCCGCATTGCCACCTAAGGCAGTTACTACATCTGCATACGAGATGGAAGTGATATATTTGGAACCGTCATTGCTGTAAATACCCACTCCGTCCATGTGAGAGATGGATGGGAGCCATGGACCCACTGCTTCTACCACACCAAAAGTGTTCATTGCACCACATACCCACCCATACCGCAGGAAAATGAACAGAATAGAACACTTCCATCACACTAGGGAGGACAAAAAAACAAGTAGGGTCAGTTAGTGATAGTTTCATCACTCAGTAGTCTATGTGTTTCAGTGTGCCCCTGTTCCCTGTGCAATCTGTGTGTGTCAGTATGCCCCTGGTTCCTGTGCAATCTGTGTGTGTCAGTATTAGAGATGAGCGCCGGAAATTTTTCGGGTTTTGTGTTTTGGTTTTGGGTTCGGTTCCGCGGCCGTGTTTTGGGTTCGACCGCGTTTTGGCAAAACCTCACCAAAATTTTTTTGTCGGATTCGGGTGTGTTTTGGATTCGGGTGTTTTTTTCATAAAACCCTAAAAAACAGCTTAAATCATAGAATTTGGGGGTCATTTTGATCCCAAAGTATTATTAACCTCAAAAACCATAATTTACACTCATTTTCAGTCTATTCTGAATACCTCACACCTCACAATATTATTTTTAGTCCTAAAATTTGCACCGAGGTCGCTGTGTGAGTAAGATAAGCGACCCTAGTGGCCGACACAAACACCGGGCCCATCTAGGAGTGGCACTGCAGTGTCACGCAGGATGTCCCTTCCAAAAAACCCTCCCCAAACAGCACATGACGCAAAGAAAAAAAGAGGCGCAATAAGGTAGCTGACTGTGTGAGTAAGATAAGCGACCCTAGTGGCCGACACAAACACCGGGCCCATCTAGGAGTGGCACTGCAGTGTCACGCAGGATGTCCCTTCCAAAAAACCCTCCCCAAACAGCACATGACGCAAAGAAAAAAAGAGGCGCAATGAGGTAGCTGACTGTGTGAGTAAGATAAGCGACCCTAGTGGCCGGCACAAACACCGGGCCCATCTAGGAGTGGCACTGCAGTGTCACGCAGGATGGCCATTCCAAAAAACCCTCCCCAAACAGCACATGACGCAAAGAAAAAAAGAGGCGCAATGAGGTAGCTGACTGTGTGAGTAAGATAAGCGACCCTAGTGGCCGACACAAACACCGGGCCCATCTAGGAGTGGCACTGCAGTGTCACGCAGGATGGCCCTTCCAAAAAACCCTCCCCAAACAGCACATGACGCAAAGAAAAAAAGAGGCGCAATGAGGTAGCTGACTGTGTGAGTAAGATAAGCGACCCTAGTGGCCGACACAAACACCGGGCCCATCTAGGAGTGGCACTGCAGTGTCACGCAGGATGGCCCTTCCAAAAAACCCTCCCCAAACAGCACATGACGCAAAGAAAAATAAAGGAAAAAAGAGGTGCAAGATGGAATTGTCCTTGGGCCCTCCCACCCACCCTTATGTTGTATAAACAGGACATGCACACTTTAACCAACCCATCATTTCAGTGACAGGGTCTGCCACACGACTGTGACTGATATGACGGGTTGGTTTGGACCCCCCCCAAAAAAGAAGCAATTAATCTCTCCTTGCACAAACTGGCTCTACAGAGGCAAGATGTCCACCTCATCATCATCCTCCGATATATCACCGTGTACATCCCCCTCCTCACAGATTATCAATTCGTCCCCACTGGAATCCACCATCTCAGCTCCCTGTGTACTTTGTGGAGGCAATTGCTGCTGGTCAATGTCTCCGCGGAGGAATTGATTATAATTCATTTTAATGAACATCATCTTCTCCACATTTTCTGGATGTAACCTCGTACGCCGATTGCTGACAAGGTGAGCGGCGGCACTAAACACTCTTTCGGAGTACACACTTGTGGGAGGGCAACTTAGGTAGAATAAAGCCAGTTTGTGCAAGGGCCTCCAAATTGCCTCTTTTTCCTGCCAGTATAAGTACGGACTGTGTGACGTGCCTACTTGGATGCGGTCACTCATATAATCCTCCACCATTCTTTCAATGTTGAGAGAATCATATGCAGTGACAGTAGACGACATGTCCGTAATCGTTGTCAGGTCCTTCAGTCCGGACCAGATGTCAGCATCAGCAGTCGCTCCAGACTGCCCTGCATCACCGCCAGCGGGTGGGCTCGGAATTCTGAGCCTTTTCCTCGCACCCCCAGTTGCGGGAGAATGTGAAGGAGGAGATGTTGACAGGTCGCGTTCCGCTTGACTTGACAATTTTCTCACCAGCAGGTCTTTCAACCCCAGCAGACTTGTGTCTGCCGGAAAGAGAGATCCAAGGTAGGTTTTAAATCTAGGATCGAGCACGGTGGCCAAAATGTAGTGCTCTGATTTCAACAGATTGACCACCCGTGAATCCTTGTTAAGCGAATTAAGGGCTCCATCCACAAGTCCCACATGCCTAGCGGAATCGCTCCGTGTTAGCTCCTCCTTCAATGTCTCCAGCTTCTTCTGCAAAAGCCTGATGAGGGGAATGACCTGACTCAGGCTGGCAGTGTCTGAACTGACTTCACGTGTGGCAAGTTCAAAGGGCATCAGAACCTTGCACAACGTTGAAATCATTCTCCACTGCACTTGAGACAGGTGCATTCCACCTCCTATATCGTGCTCAATTGTATAGGCTTGAATGGCCTTTTGCTGCTCCTCCAACCTCTGAAGCATATAGAGGGTTGAATTCCACCTCGTTACCACTTCTTGCTTCAGATGATGGCAGGGCAGGTTCAGGCGTTTTTGGTGGTGCTCCAGTCTTCTGTACGTGGTGCCTGTACGCCGAAAGTGTCCCGCAATTCTTCTGGCCACCGACAGCATCTCTTGCACGCCCCTGTCGTTTTTTTAAAAATTCTGCACCACCAAATTCAAGGTATGTGCAAAACATGGGACGTGCTGGAATTTGCCCATATTTAATGCACACACAATATTGCTGGCGTTGTCCGATGCCACAAATCCACAGGAGAGTCCAATTGGGGTAAGCCATTCTGCGATGATCTTCCTCAGTTGCCGTAAGAGGTTTTTAGCTGTGTGCGTATTCTGGAAAGCAGTGATACAAAGCGTAGCCTGCCTAGGAAAGAGTTGGCGTTTGCGAGATGCTGCTACTGGTGCCGCTGCTGCTGTTCTTGCGGCGGGAGTCCATACATCTACCCAGTGGGCTGTCACAGTCATATAGTCCTGACCCTGCCCTGCTCCACTTGTCCACATGTCCGTGGTTAAGTGGACATTGGGTACAACTGCATTTTTTAGGACACTGGTGAGTCTTTTTCTGACGTCCGTGTACATTCTCGGTATCGCCTGCCTACAGAAGTGGAACCTAGATGGTATTTGGTAACGGGGGCACACTGCCTCAATAAATTGTCTAGTTCCCTGTGAACTAACGGCGGATACCGGACGCACGTCTAACACCAACATAGTTGTCAAGGCCTCAGTTATCCGCTTTGCAGCAGGATGACTGCTGTGATATTTCATCTTCCTCGCAAAGGACTGTTGGACAGTCAATTGCTTACTGGAAGTAGTACAAGTGGGCTTACGACTTCCCCTCTGGGATGACCATCGACTCCCAGCAGCAACAACAGCAGCGCCAGCAGCAGTAGGCGTTACACGCAAGGATGCATCGGAGGAATCCCAGGCAGGAGAGGACTCGTCAGAATTGCCAGTGACATGGCCTGCAGGACTATTGGCATTCCTGGGGAAGGAGGAAATTGACACTGAGGGAGTTGGTGGGGTGGTTTGCGTGAGCTTGGTTACAAGAGGAAGGGATTTACTGGTCAGTGGACTGCTTCCGCTGTCGCCCAAAGTTTTTGAACTTGTCACTGACTTATTATGAATGCGCTGCAGGTGACGTATAAGGGAGGATGTTCCGAGGTGGTTAACGTCCTTACCCCTACTTATTACAGCTTGACAAAGGGAACACACGGCTTGACAAATGTTGTCCGCATTTCTGGTGAAATACTTCCACACCGAAGAGCTGATTTTTTTGGTATTTTCACTAGGCATGTCAACGGCCATATTCCTCCCACGGACAACAGGTGTCTCCCCGGGTGCCTGACTTAAACAAACCACCTCACCATCAGAATCCTCCTGGTCAATTTCCTCCCCAGCGCCAGCAACACCCATATCCTCCTCATCCTGGTGTACTTCAACACTGACATCTTCAATCTGACTATCAGGAACTGGACTGCGGGTGCTCCTTCCAGCACTTGCAGGGGGCGTGCAAATGGTGGAAGGCGCATGCTCTTCACGTCCAGTGTTGGGAAGGTCAGGCATCGCAACCGACACAATTGGACTCTCCTTGTGGATTTGGGATTTCGAAGAACGCACAGTTCTTTGCGGTGCTTTTGCCAGCTTGAGTCTTTTCAGTTTTCTAGCGAGAGGCTGAGTGCTTCCATCCTCATGTGAAGCTGAACCACTAGCCATGAACATAGGCCAGGGCCTCAGCCGTTCCTTGCCACTCCGTGTGGTAAATGGCATATTGGCAAGTTTACGCTTCTCCTCCGACAATTTTATTTTAGGTTTTGGAGTCCTTTTTTTACTGATATTTGGTGTTTTGGATTTGACATGCTCTGTACTATGACATTGGGCATCGGCCTTGGCAGACGACGTTGCTGGCATTTCATCGTCTCGGCCATGACTAGTGGCAGCAGCTTCAGCACGAGGTGGAAGTGGATCTTGATCTTTCCCTAATTTTGGAACCTCAACATTTTTGTTCTCCATATTTTAATAGGCACAACTAAAAGGCACCTCAGGTAAACAATGGAGATGGATGGATACTAGTATACAATTATGGATGGACTGCCGAGTGCCGACACAGAGGTAGCTACAGCCGTGGACTATTGTACTGTACTGTGTCTGCTGCTAATATAGACTGGATGATAATGAGATGTAGTATGTATGTATAAAGAAGAAAGAAAAAAAAACCACGGGTAGGTGGTATACAATTATGGATGGACTGCCGAGTGCCGACACAGAGGTAGCTACAGCCGTGGACTACCGTACTGTGTCTGCTGCTAATATAGACTGGTTGATAATGAGATGTAGTATGTATAAAGAAGAAAGAAAAAAAAAAACCACGGGTAGGTCAGTGGTTCCCAAACTGTGTGCCGTGGCTCCCTGGGGTGCCTCGGGACACTTGCAGGGGTGCCTTGGATTGGTGGTCCAGGACCAATTTAAATTATTTATGGTCAATATAATAGGCAAAACTAGTGCTAGCAGCTGTCAGTCATAAAATATGGGGACAAACAGAAGCAAATCTTGTCCCTCACCACACAATTGAGCCTAAGGATGACATAAAAACACAATCTACTTAATTTAATATTTCTTTCTAAATTTCTCAATAAGAAATTTTTGGCTTAGGGGTGCCGTGAAAACAATTCTGATACTCTAGGGCGCCGTGATTCAAAAAAGTTTGGAAACCACTGGGGTAGGTGGTATACAATTATGGACGGACTGCCGAGTGCCGACACAGAGGTAGCTACAGCCGTGGACTACCGTACTGTGTCTGCTGCTAATATAGACTGGTTGATAATGAGATGTAGTATGTATAAAGAAGAAAGAAAAAAAAAAACCACGGGTAGGTGGTATACAATTATGGACGGACTGCCGAGTGCCGACACAGAGGTAGCTACAGCCGTGGACTACCGTACTGTACTGTGTCTGCTGCTAATATAGACTGGATGATAATGAGATGTAGTATGTATAAAGAAGAAAGAAAAAAAAACCACGGGTAGGTGGTATACAATTATGGACGGACTGCCGAGTGCCGACACAGAGGTAGCTACAGCCGTGGACTACCGTACTGTACTGTGTCTGCTGCTAATATAGACTGGTTGATAAAGAGATGTAGTATGTATGTATAAAGAAGAAAGAAAAAAAAACCACGGGTAGGTGGTATACAATTATGGATGGACTGCCGAGTGCCGACACAGAGGTAGCTACAGCCGTGGACTACTGTACTGTGTCTGCTGCTAATATAGACTGGTTGATAAAGAGATGTAGTATGTATGTATAAAGAAGAAAGAAAAAAAAACCACGGGTAGGTGGTATACAATTATGGACGGACTGCCGAGTGCCGACACAGAGGTAGCTACAGCCGTGGACTACCGTACTGTACTGTGTCTGCTGCTAATATAGACTGGTTGATAAAGAGATGTAGTATGTATGTATAAAGAAGAAAGAAAAAAAAACCACGGGTAGGTGGTATACAATTATGGATGGACTGCCGAGTGACGACACAGAGGTAGCTACAGCCGTGGACTACTGTATTGTGTCTGCTGCTAATATAGACTGGTTGATAAAGAGATGTAGTATGTATGTATAAAGAAGAAAGAAAAAAAAACACGGGTAGGTGGTATACAATTATGGACGGACTGCCGAGTGCCGACACAGAGGTAGCTACAGCCGTGGACTACCATACTGTACTGTGTCTGCTGCTAATATAGACTGGTTGATAAAGAGATGTAGTATGCATGTATAAAGAAGAAAGAAAAAAAAACCACGGGTAGGTGGTATACAATTATGGATGGACTGCCGAGTGCCGACACAGAGGTAGCTACAGCCGTGGACTACTGTACTGTGTCTGCTGCTAATATAGACTGGTTGATAAAGAGATGTAGTATGTATGTATAAAGAAGAAAGAAAAAAAAACCACGGGTAGGTGGTATACAATTATGGATGGACTGCCGAGTGCCGACACAGAGGTAGCTACAGCCGTGAACTACCGTACTGTGTCTGCTGCGACTGGATGATAAATAATGATATAAAAAATATATATATATCACTACTGCAGCCGGACAGGTATATATTATATAATGACGGACCTGCTGGACACTGTCTGTCAGCAGAATGAGTTTTTTATAGAATAAAAAAAAAAACACCACACAAGTCACACGACGAGTGTTTAACTTTTTCAGGCAATC
The DNA here is from genome assembly GCF_028390025.1 of Pseudophryne corroboree. Lineage (NCBI taxonomy): Eukaryota > Metazoa > Chordata > Amphibia > Anura > Myobatrachidae > Pseudophryne > Pseudophryne corroboree. Next base: position 572,449,968 of record NC_086448.1, read on the forward strand.
ACAATATAGTATACTACTAACTATACTGGTGGTCAGTGTGGTCAGGTCACTGGTCAGTCACACTGGCAGTGGCACTCCTGCAGCAAAAGTGTGCACTGTTTAATTTTAATAATATGTACTCCTGGCTCCTGCTATAACCTATAACTGGCACTGCTCCCCAGTCTCCCCCACAATTATAAGCTGTGTGAGCACAGTCAGATATATACATAGATGATGCAGCACACTGGGCTGAGCAGTGCACACAGATATGGTATGTGACTGAGTCACTGTGTATCATTTTTTTCAGGCAGAGAACGGATTATATTAAATAAAACTGCACTGTCTGGTGGTCACTGTGGTCAGTCACTACTAAACTCTGCACTCTCTACAGTACTCCTAAGCTCCAGTAAATCAAGTGTCACTGTCTCAAATCAATCTCACTCTCTCTCTTCTAATCTAAATGGAGAGGACGACAGCCACGTCCTCTCCCTATCAATCTCAATGCACGTGTGAAAATGGCGGCGACGCGCGGCTCCTTATATAGAATCCGAGTCTCGCGAGAATCCGACAGCGTCATGATGACGTTCGGGCGCGCTCGGGTTAACCGAGCAAGGCGGGAAGATCCGAGTCGCTCGGACCCGTGAAAAAAAACATGAAGTTCGGGCGGGTTCGGATTCCGAGGAACCGAACCCGCTCATCTCTAGTCAGTATGCCCCTGGTTCCTGTGCAATCTGTGTGTGTATGAGCAGCTCTACTGTGGTTTAACATGTATAAGCAGCTCTACTGTGGTGTAATGTATATAAACGGCTCTACTTTGTTGTAATGGGTATAAGCGGCTCTACTATGGTGTAATGTGTATAAGCGGCTCTACTGTGGTGTAATGTGTATAAGCAGCTCTACTGTGGTGTAATGTGTATAAGTGGCTCTACTGTGGTGTAATATGTGTAAGCAGCTCTACTGTGGTGAAATGTGTATAAGCAATCCTTCTGTGGTGTAACATGTATAAGGGGCTCTACTGTGGTGCAATGTGTATAAGTGGCTCTACTGTGGTGTAACATGTATAAGCAGCTAAGCAGCTCTACTGTAGTGTAACATACTGTGTATAGGAGGTCTACACGGGTGTAACGTGTATAAAGGGCTTTACCATGGCATAATGTGTAAAATAGGCTTTACTGTGGTGTAAAATGTATAAGGAGCTCTACTGTGTGCCATAACATGTATAAGGGGCTCTACTGCAGTGGTGTCACAAGGAGGGTGCAGGGATGCGGCCCGAACCCGGGTGTCATCCACCAAGGGGTGACACCAAAATGCCTGCTCCTGCTCAATGACAAGAGCCAGGTAATGCACTATAACATTATGCGCAGCACCATGCTCCTGCCAAAGAGCAGGAACTGGCACTGCAGCCTACAGTGTCACTGGGGGCAGCCCACACCTTCCAGAGCCCCGATGTGATAAACACAGGAGTTGGGTAAGTGAGGCCACTCCTGCTCCCGATGAGATCATGCCCAGTTTTTGCTGGCTTACTAGCTCCTACTGCCACACCGGGTGTCATAGAGGCTAGTGATGCTCTGCTCTACTGTGTGGTGTAACATGTATAAGGGGAATTAATGTGTGGCATATTGTGTATAAGGGCTACTGTATGGTGTTATGTGAATACCAAACATTTCTGTGCGGTGTAATGTGAATTTGTACTATTCTGTGACCATGCCCCTTCCCAATGAAGCCACACCCCTATATTTTTGGCACAAGCACTCGGCAAGAAATGTCACTATTTTAATATTGGGTGGGGTGGGGGGGTGTTGTGACGGTAGTGGAGGTGGGGGGCGCCAAAGGAAACTTTTGCCCTGTGCTCCACAAGGTCTAGAACCAGCCCTGTCCATGAGGGTCTGCATCGCTATGATGCTCAACAAATCACAGGGGCAAACACTCAGAGCTGCAGGCATAGATCTCAGGACCAGCTGCTTCTCCCATGGACAGCTTTACGTGGCTTGCTCACGAGTTAGTAGCCCCAAGTATCTTTTTGTGTTAATCCCTGAAGGAAAAACTGCAAATATTGTTTACAAAGAAATTGTATGATTAATGTGTACAATATAAAATATACATCACAATATTAGATGGCACTACTGTCTTTGTCAAATTAATTCTGCTGAGCAATAACAGACAGCCACGCGAACACAGCTGTGGACAAACACTAGTAAATATATATACGATTATATGTGTGTGTATATATATATATATATATACATACATACATACAAGCTGTTCTACTCATTCTTCACACAGGAGTTTCTGATTTTCACAGTTGTAAATAAAAAAATTGGTAAATTTGGTAAATCTATAGAGATGTAAATTTGAGACGTCTGAATACAAGTAAATATTAATCCATAGTTCTTGGTGTTACCCGAGGAGCACCCGTAGCATATACAGTAAAAAATGACAGGACAATTTTTGTAGTTTATTAAATTCTACCCACTGTAGGTGCAATCCAAATTTTTATCTGATTGTCTGTTTGGGTGTTATTGTTCACACAACACAAGCCATGCATCAGTAATGATGTCATTATGTTAACCCCCTGTTCATCTCCTTAGGGGAGGTTTATTATAATTCTAACTATGTAGTTTTCCTGTTTCCTACCGGAAGAATACCTATGCTAGATTTCAGCTTCCTAACATATCGGGAAGTAAGAGAATTAGTGAGGAGTGAGTGAGTGAGTGAGTGAGTGAGTGAGTGAGTGAGTGAGTGAGTGAGTGAGTCAGTGAGGGCTTTCACATTTATATTAATATATATATATATATATATACAGTTTTGGCATGGACCGGCACTCCCACTGTTAAAGAACAATGTGCCCCGGTGCCCTCTGATACAGATAAGTAAGACGAAAGGCAATAAAGCAGTCAGCGGCACTCAGGGTCTTGTTGTAGCAAACGGGTGTATTGAATAAATCACTACATGAATCCCCGGGAAGTAAGAGAATTAGTGATGAGTGAGTGAGTGAGTGAGTGAGTGAGGGCTTTCACATTTATATTAATATATATATATATATATATAGAGAGAGAGAGAGAGAGAGAGAGAGAGAGAGAGAGAGAGTGATGGTTTTACTTAAAAGGATAGCTGGGCTTTAAACTCGACTTATAAGCGTGCATCATTCAAAATAGCAGGCCATAGCCTGTTTTTCTGTTTTAGGGAAACCGGCATACGTTGCCTAATGCTGGGGCTGATTATGGATGTTATGGTATTCTCCTTAGCCCATTGTACAGTATGTATTTATAAAACAAATCACTTTTGCAATTGTTGGTAAGCATGAAATTAGATTAGTGTCATACTGTATGACTGAAAAAAGTCTCAAAATGAAAAAGTCTTTTCGTTCTCATATATATATAAATTCTGTATCATTTTTAGACGATTTTCACTATGCATGTATGCTATAGTGTATTTGCATTGCTACTTCTTCTTTTTTAACACTAATGCAAACTCTAATAATAACAACAATATTTTGGAGCATTACTTGATAAAATAAAAAAGATATATGCAGTACAGTATATTCGATGTGATCAGAAAAAAATACTTTTCAGAGGTTTAATGAATAAAGAAAATATCGATGTTATCAAACATACAAGAAAAACAGGACCACTGGATCATGCAAACATTTAGGGAAACTAAACCGTCCTCTACGACTGACACAGAATAGTAATGAATGAAGGAAAATAAATTTGAGACAGTGCTGGACTTTGCAATCACTTTAAAGCATCTTCAACAGTCCAACCAAAATACTATTAATACGTGTGTCAACACAATGAGTGAACTTCATAGTGTGAATGCATTTGAACAGTTTAAGAAATGGAATGAAGAATTTCCTCCGGGACAGACTTTTCCTTTTCTCTCAGAGATTCTTCATTATGCTGGCATTGTGATACTTCTCTTTTATTTGTGTAAAGATTAAATTGCACATCCCTCACAGTGCTTTTTCTGCTCCAACTATCATAGGTCATTGACCTTCATGGAAGTGAGATAATAGATACACCATCTGTTATTTGGGCTGGCGGTGTTCTTCCACAGTCCACTACTTCTCTATTGTTACATTTTGAAAGCAATTAAATAAAAACTTGATGAAACAACACTAACTTTAGTACTGTATTTCATGGGGTTACTTTAACATACAGTAATTTGATAAAAAATAAAAAATGTAACAAATTGAAAACAGATAGGTTGTGCTAAAAAATACTTTCATTTATTGTATTTTATAAGTTGTTTTAAGCTAAAAAAAATTAAAATTGATTAAAGTATGAATTTATGATGTTTTCTCATTTTTCTTCTTATTGAAATGCAAGAAATACTCACAGATATAAATATAGACAGAAAGACTAAGACACATAGCCACCTTTTATTAAAAATAGTTCTGAATTGTTACAGTTAAATTAAGCACATTTGTATAGTATGGAGAAATGTTTAATAAAACACGTGTGTTTTTGTTGACACTGTATCTCCTCGTATTATGCATGTGGAGGACTTACAGAAGTGACAGTGTAAATGTCTGCAATGGAAAGACTAAACCTAGAAAATATATAATTCTATTGTATTTCAAATTAGCAAATGCATATGTCATTAGATTTTGATGATGACTGACAACACAGAGTCAATTTTCACAGAATTATTGGGGAATAACGGGCACACTTTGCAACACTGGGGTAGATGTATTAACCTGGAGAAGGCATAAGGAAGTGATAAACCAGTGATATGTGCAAGGTGATAAAGGCACCAGCCAATCAGATCCTAACTGTTAATTTACATATTGGAGCTGATAGGCTGGTGCCTTTATCACCTTGCACATATCACTGGTTTATCACTTCCTTATGCCTTCTCCAGGTTAATACATCTGCCCCACTGTCTTTAGAAAGCACACCCTTGCATATCTCCCAAGGGAACATGGCCTTGTGGGAAGGGGTTGTGGCCTCACAGCATACCCCATTTGTTAGCACTCTGGATCGGAGAGGAGGGATGGGGGGGGGGGCAGCACTCCTGGAGAAGCTGTGCTGTCCCCATGTTCTCTTGCCCACTGTGAACAGATGTCATGCTCATTTATCTAGCATCCTTTCATCTGTTGACAGTGAACCCCCCAGGATACTGCGACCCATAGGTGGAATAGTGGGACAGTCCCAAAAAGCGGGACTGTCCCACAGAAAGTGGGACAGTTGAGAGCAGTTGTGTGCTTTTAACAGCTAAATAAGTAATAGCTTGTATGTGGTACTTTATAGCATGGAGTAAAACTTTCTGATATGTATTCTAAAGATTTTTCCTCTGTACACACTCTTTTGCCATCATGTGTTTGCTTTGTTAGTTAAGTGATCTGCAAACAGTAATAATTGCATTCTCATTTCATCATGCATAAGTACTGTATGAGCTTGCACAAATTTGCCCTCTCTCTATGTTACCATACACGTAGTTAAAAGTAACATGTCTGGTGATTACTGCATCATACAGTGTATTCCAAACAAACAAATGTTTATTTATATATATGATAAATGTAATGTTTTAATTTATGACTTTCATTCAGAGGGTGCACTGGAAAAAAATAGTAATAATGATCATATATATTGAATCGTCTCAAAGTAACAATAAAAAACTTGTCCAAAACAAATTACTTGTATTCAACATTGACACTGACAGTATATATTTCACAGAGCAAAAATTAGCATAAAAACACATTTTTGGAGTGATAACAACATAGGTATACTAGATCAAATTATCATTCTAATGTTTCATACTGTAATAAAAAAAAAAACTAAAAAGAGCAAATAAATTGGTATTGGGACAATGGAATACCTCCCAAAAACATTACATTATTTGGACTGTTTCAATTTCTTGTCCCCACTACCAATTTTAGATGTTCTCTTTCCACACCTACCTTTTAGTGGCCTGAGCAGGCACAAAGGCAGTTGGTTAGGCCTATGCTTCCTCAGACTCAGATTCCTCTGGTACAGATGCAGGAATAGATCTTCGGCCTTCAGTCACCAGTTAAGGATGACTGCCAAGGTCATGCCAACCTCTCATATATACTGTAGTTGGCCATGTTGTCTGCTGCTCATAGGTCTCCTTGATTGTGCTGTTGATTTTATCCATGATTTTGCTTATGTTGTCCAGCCTCTTCAGTGTGCTGTCTCTTATTACCTTAATGAGTTGAACAGGTTGGGATGGTTTTGTAACAGTCGATGCTGCTTAGATTGCAACCGAGATACAAAAACTCAGAAACATTTGTTGACACTCTAAGTTGTGTATGTTGGCTGCAGTGCATGCGCAATTTTTTTTCTAACAGTTGTGAGATGTGGCAGTATTTGTACTTACATTTGACTCAGAATTATGTCCAATTAATATAATATGTTCTCTTTTTCTCTCAATCATAAGAGAGAAAAGAGCAAAGAGAGAGAGAGAGAGAGAGAGAGAGAGAGAGAGAGAGAGAGAGAGAAATATAGCAAACACATAATAAATTATGTGTTTAGATGAATACTCTTTGGCCAGAAAGAATGTTGTTTGTATTAAAATGGATATACTAAACTATCAGCTAGTTATATTGTAAACTAAATGAGAATTTGATATGGTCAGTCAATATACAGTCAGTCACTATTTCTGCAACTATATGGTTGCGTGTGTGTGTGTGTGTTTGGCTTTTTGCATATGCCAATAGTAATAATATGATTCTGTTTAGTGAGAATACTTAGGGAGACTACCAACAACACTGAACAGCCTTTGAACTTCCTTCTGGTCATCAACACATGTTAACACAGTCCCCTCGAGAGACGACAGATCAATTAAATTGCCGGACTTACCGCTGATACATGTGACTTGACAGTGTCATTTCTGAAGTTTGGCTTTCAGGCTCCTCTTTAAATTGTGGAAACAGTTAACAAGACCAAGATACAAATTTATGAATTAGTGATGTATAACCCCAAAATGTTTCAATAGTACTTATCCCACTGATACCTAAGATAGTTTTTTATAATGACATAACATTTAAGTATTATATCTGTAAAAAAGAGACATTTTTAATTTGATAAGTGCTTCATTGTTACACGTTTGACATTATTATAGATGTATATATTTTTATTAAAAAAGGATGTACAGTACATTTGCTTTTCAGTGATGCTATGGCAGTAGGGGGCCACCTTGCTGACTTGTTGGGCAGTGTCCTCCCAGGTACATGTTTGTAGCACCACTTACTGTAGGAACTGATCAATGTAATTGTGCAACTGTTTCACGACAGTCTACACAAGCATCTCAACATTTTGAAGCTGAAGTTGGGCTGACGTTGCTTTTTGGCTACTTGGATAAGGCCAGAAGATTGATGTGTCCTCCAACAACAAATGGTTTGCTGCAAATAGCATGCCCACGGGAGTGCAAGACACTATGCATCCACTCACTATCTATAGGATCGGGCCGCAGCTTGCCATGGCTAGTCACAATTGCGATGTAGCCACTAGTGGGATCTGATCCCTGGTAAGATCAGTTTGTCCACATTTGTTTTGTCAGACCGTTTCATGTCGGGATTGTGCAGTCAGAGCTCAGTGAGGTTGGATGCCAGTGGGACTAGGAAGCTGTGTTCTTACCTGCAGGAGGCAGCGAGAACTCTAAAACTATGACACTGCACTTATGAAGCTGTGGCAGCCAGCCAAAACAGGCCACAGTCTGTACATACAATATCCCGGCGGTTGGGATACCGGCAGTCAAACCACCGACTGCAGCATCCCAGCTTCGTAAATTTGGACACCTACACAGTGAATTCCACAACCCTATAAAACCACCACTACGACACAGCCTAACCCACCCCATGGTACCAAACCCTAACCCTCCCTCCCCATAGCCTAACCCTTACCCTCCCCACGCGGCATAAACTTAGCCACCCGCCCCCATGGCTTACCTCTCCTGGATACTGGTGCTGGCATTGTAATCCATGATGAGACCCTCGTGTCGGTATTTCGAGCAATGTCGGGATTCGGCATCAGGATTTTGAATGCTGGGATTCTGCATGCTGGAACCCTGACCGCATCCCATCTGTGATATACCTGCAGATAACAGGTAAGACTGTGAGACTTTGTGACTTAATGAGAGAGACTTTGTTTGCAGACTAGCTGCCAAGTATAGTGAGGGACTGTTTGTTATTTTCTGTTTGATTGACAGAAAAGCATGTATCCTTGTAAAATAAGTGGTAATTGCTTTTCATGTGGAATCTATTGCATTATTAGAGCTCGAGCAATGGCAGTAGACATTGATGGCTTCAGGTCATGATAAGCAGAAAGCAGTCTTCTATTTTGCTTAATTAGTTGTTTTTAGAGATGAGCGGGTTCGGATCCCTGAGATCCGAACCCTACCGAACTTCCCTACGCGAGTCAGGATTCGAGTCAGACTCGGGTCTTCCCGCCTGACTCAGAAACCAGAATGAGGCAAAACGTCATCATCCCACTATCGGATTCACACGGAATTTGGATTCCATACAAGAAGCCGCATGTCGTGGCCATTTTCACTCCAACCTCAGTGTCTGTGTGGGCGGGAAAGCGGGGTGGCGATTCTAGCGCTGTCTTGTGCTGTTCAGTCCAGTGTAGTCAGTGTCTTATGCTGCATCAGTCCAGCCAGTCACAGTGTTGGTGTCCTCTGCTGCTATATATCCAGTGTTACTGGCGTATAATACCAGTGATATTGCTGTATAATTCCCGTGATATTGCCGTATAATTCCCGTGATATCGTTGTATAATTACAGTGATATTGCCGTATAATTCTCGTAATACTGGCGTATAATTCCTGTGATATTGCCGTATAATTCCTGTGATACTGCCATATAATTCTCGGAATGCTGGCATATAATTCCTATGATATTGCTGTATAATTCCAGTGATATTGCCATATAATTCCCGTGATACTGGCGTATAATTCCCGTGATACTGGCGTATAATTCCTGTGATATTGCCATATAATTCCTGTGATATTGCCATATAATTAAAGTGATCTTGCCATATAATTCCAGTAATCCTGCCGTATAATTCTATATAATTCCGTATAAATCCAGTCCAGTGGTGTTGCCATATAAATTCAGTGGTGTTTTCCTGTGCTATATATTATTTTCTCCAAATAAAGGGGTTATTAATATTTAATACAAATAATTTTTGCAGTGTTTGCCCTGTGAGGTGCAGGGGTACGCTCTCCTGTGCCGCATATTGTGTTATATAACACCAGAAAAATAATGGAGAACAAACATTTGGAGGATAAAATAGGGAAAGATCAAGAACCACTTGCTCCTAGTGCTGAAGCTGCTGCCACTAGTCATAGAAACATAGAAACATAGAATTTGACGGCAGATAAGAACCACTTGGCCCATCTAGTCTGCCCCTTTTTTATTTTATCCTTTAGGCAATCTCAACCCTTTTTTAACCTTGATTCTTTGTAAGGATATTCATATGCCTGTCCCAAGCATGTTTAAATTGCCCTACAGTCTTAGCCTCTACCACCTCTGATGGGAGGCTATTCCACTTATCCACTACCCTTTCTGTGAAGTAATTTTTCCTTAAATTTCCCCTGAACCTCCCCCCCTCCAGTCTCAATGTATGCCCTCGAGTTCTAATACTTCTTTTCCTTTGAAGAATGTTTCCCTCCTGAACTTTGTTAAGACCCTTTATATATTTGAAAGTTTCTATCATGTCTCCCCTTTCCCTTCTCTCCTCCAAACTATACATGTTAAGATCTTTTAGCCTTTCCGGGTAAGTTTTGTGATGTAGGCCATGCACCATTTTAGTTGCCCTTCTTTGTACACTCTCTAATGTATTTATATCCTTCTGGAGATACGGTCTCCAGAACTGGACACAGTATTCCAGATGGGGCCTTACCAATGACCTATACAGTGGCATTATCACTTCTTTTTTCCTGCTACTGATTCCTCTCCCAATGCAACCAAGCATCTGACTTGCCTTTCTCATTGCTTTGTTGCATTTCTTTCCTGCCTTCAAGTCACTTGAAATAGTGACTCCTAAATCTCTTTCCTCCTCAGTAGTTTCCATTATAGTACCCTTGATACTATACTTAGCCTTTGGGTTTTTGAGACCCAAGTGCATGATTTTGCATTTTTTAGCATTAAACTGTAGTTGCCACGTTCTTGACCATTTCTCAAGCCTACCTAGGTCATCAATCATTTGTTTGACCCCTCCCGGTGTGTCTACCCTGTTGCATATCTTTGTATCATCTGCAAAAAGGCATATCTTCCCTTCAATACCATCTGCAATGTCACCAACAAAGATATTAAAGAGAACTGGACCTAGTACAGATCCCTGGGGTACTCCACTGGTAACATTTCCCTCCATAGATTGCACTCCATTAACTACAACTGTCTGTTTCCTATCCTGCAACCAGGTTCTTATCCATTTCACTAATTTATAATCCACCCCCAGGCTTTCAAGTTTATTTAGCAGTCTGTGATGTGGGACAGTGTCAAATGCCTTACTAAAGTCTAGATATGCTACATCTACAGCTCCCCCTTGATCTATTATTTTCATCACAGAGTCAAAAAAGTCAATAAGATTTGTTTGGCATGATCTCCCACCAGTAAATCCATGCTGTTTTGGATCCTGTAAGTTGTTCGATTTAAGATATTCCACTACTCTTTCTTTTAATAGTTTTTCCATTACTTTCCCTACTACTGATGTAAGGCTTACTGGTCTGTAGTTACTTGCTTCTTCCTTGCTTCCACTTTTGTGCAGTGGAACTACATTTGCTCTTTTCTAGTCCTCTGGAATATCACCTGTATTTAGTGACTGGTTAAATAATTCTGTTAAAGGTGTAACCAGGACATCTTTTAGCTCTTTGAGTATCCTTGGGTGTATTCCATCTGGTCCCATTGATTTATCCACTTTTAGTTTTGAAAGTTCTGTTAGGACCTTCTCCTCTGTAAATGTATTTTCATCTACCTTATTTTTATGAATGTCCTTGCAATTTAACTGTGGCCCCATCCCTTCTTCTGTAGTAAATACTGAGCAAAAATAATTATTTAGGTGATCTGCTATTGCCTTGTCTCCCTCCACCAAATGCCCACTCTCTGTCTTAAGTCTTATTATTCCTCCATTTGATTTTCTCCTTTCACTTATATACTTAAAAAAAGTTTTGCCCCCTTTATCTACTGACTGGGCCATTTTCTCCTCAGCTTCTGCCTTTGCACGTCTGATCACTTTCTTAGCATCCTTCCGTCTGTCCAGATACTCCTCTTTGTCGTTATTATTTTGAGTCTGTTTGTATTTCCTAAAAGCCATCTTTTTTGCTTTCACACTAGTTGATACTACTTTTGTGAACCACACTGGCTTCCTTTTCCTGGTGCTTTTCCTAACTATTTTGATACAAAGGTCTGTTACACTTAGTAATGCACTTTTAATTTTTTTCCACCTCTCCTGCACCCCTTCCAAGTTCCTCCAGTCTGCCAATGAATCACTTAAACATCTCCCCATTTTTGCAAAGTCTGCATTTCTAAAATCCAACACCTTTGTTTTTGTGTGAGAGGAGTTGGATCCTGTCTTTATACTAAACCATACTGCTTGATGATCACTGGATCCCAGGTGCTCACCCACATATATATCAGATATTCTATCACCATTTGTAAGAATTAGATCTAATATTGAGTCTTTGCGAGTGGGCTCCCTCACCAATTGCTTGAGAGATGCTCCCTGTAAGGAATGTAGAAATTTGCCACTTGTAGCTGAACTTGCAAAAGACCCCTCCCAATTTACATCAGGTAAATTAAAGTCTCCCATGATTATGACTTCTCCCTTAAAAGCCATTTTAGAGATGTCCAACAATAGGTTCCTGTCCAAATCCTGCCCCTGGCCAGGTGGTCTATAGATCACCCCAATGCGAATAATGTCCTTCTTCCCAGTTTCTATGGTGACCCAAAGGGCCTCAGTTTTGGCTTCAATATTTTGTATTAAAGTGGCATTTATGCTTTTTTTCACATACATTGCTACCCCTCCTCCTATTCTTCCTATTCTATCTTTCCTAAATAAATTGTATCCTGGTATAGTTAAGTCCCAGTCATGATTCTCATTGCACCAAGACTCTGTAATAGCCACAAAATCCAGGTTATCCCTTGTCATTATCGCAATTAGCTCTGGAATTTTGTCTCCTAAGCTCCTAGCATTTGCAGACATAGCTTTAAAAAATGTTTCTGTGCATTTGTTAGTAGTAGCCATGTCCAGAGCGTACAAACTGAATGACAAGTTTAAAGTTGAAATTACTTGTTTGGGGATGACAGTCATGACATAGATGATGAAATGCCATCAAGGTCGTCTGCCAAGGCTGATGCCCAATGTGATAGTATGGGGCATGTAAAATCCAAAAAGACAAAGTTCAGTAAAAAGACCCCCCCCAAAAATTGAAATGGTCTGAGGAGAAACGTAAACTTGCCAATATGCAATATACGACACGGAGTGGCAAGGAACGGCTAAGGCCTTGGCCTATGTTCATGACTAGTGGTTCAGCTTCACATGACTAAGGAAGCCCTCATCCTCTCGCTAGAAAAATGATAGGAGTTAATCTGGAAAAAGCACAGCAAAGAACTGTGCGTTCTAAGATGGTATCACAAATCCCTAATGAGAGTCCAAGTGTGTCGGCGTTTGCGATGCCTGACCTTCCCAACACTGGATGTAAAGAGGTGGCTCATTCCACCATTTGCACGCCCCCTACAAGTGCTGGAAGGAGCACCCACAATCCAGTTACTGATATTGAAATTGAAGATGTCACTGTTGAAGTACACCAGGATGAGGATATGGGTGTTGCTGGCCCTGAGGAGGAAGTTGACAATGAGGATTCTGATGGTGATGTGGTTTGTTTAAGTCAGGCACTGGGGGAGACACATGTTGTCTGTGGGATGAAGAAGCCCATCGTGGTGCCTGGGCAAAATACCAAAAATAGCCACCTCTTCGGTGTGGAATTATTTCTCCACAAATCTGGACAACAGGTGTCAAGCCATGTGTTGCCTGTGTAAAACTGTAATAAGGATGTTAACCACCTACTAACATAGTCCCTCATACGTCACTTGCTGTGCATTCATCAGAAGTCAGTGTTAAGTTGTGAAACTTTGGGTAAGAGCGTAAACAGTCCACTGACACCTAAATCCCTTCATCCTGTTGTACCCAAGCTCCTGAAAGCCACACCACCAACTCCCTCAAAGTCAACTTCCTCCTCAGCCATGAATGTCATTAGTCCTGCAGGCCATGTCCCTGGCAAGACTGACGAGTCCTCTCCTAACCGGGATTCCTTGGGAGGATCCTTGAGTGGTATGCCTACTGCTGCTGTTGCTGCCACCGCTGCTGTTGTTACCCACTGGGATGGCGAGTCGATCGTCATCCCAGAGGGGAAGTCGGAAGATCACTTGTACTACTTCAACTAAGCAAATGAATGTCCAACAGTCCTTTGAGAGGAAGATGAAATATGACAGCAGTCATCTTGCTGCAAAGCGGATAAATGAGGCCTTGACACTTATGTTGGTGTTAGACATGCGTCCAGTATCCGCTATTAGTGCAGTGGGATTTAGACAATTGATAAAGGTATTGTGTCCCCGGTACCAAATCCCATCTAGATTCCACTTCACTAGGCTGGCTATACCAAGAATGTACAGAGATGTCAGAAAAAGTGTCGCCAGTGTCCTAAAAAATGCGGTTGTATCCAGTGTCCACTAAGGACTACATGACTGTGATAGCCCACTGGGTAGATGTATTGCCTCCCGCAGCAGTAGCAACAGTTGCACCATCTCGCAAATCCAAACTCGTTACTAGGCAGGCTACGCTGTATATCACCGCTTTCTGTAAGAGGCACACCACTGACAACCTCTTACAGAAACTGAGGGACATCATCGCGTATTGGCTTCCCCCAGGTAGACTCTCCTGCGGATTTGTGATATCGGACAATGCCATTAATATTGTGCGTGCATTACAACTGGGTAAATTCCAGCACGTCCCATGTTTTGCACATACAATTAATTTGGTGGTGCAGAATTTTTTAAAAAATGACAGGGGTGTACAGGAGATGCTGTCGGTGGCCTGAAAAATTTAGGCCACTTTCGACATTCTGCCACTGCGTGCCGAAGACTGGAGCACCAGCAAATATTCCTGAACCTGCCCTGCCATCAACTGAAGCAAGAGGTGGTAAAGAGGTGGGATTCAACACTCTATAGGCTTCAGAGGATGGAGGAGCAGCAAAAGGCCATTAAAGCCTATACATCCACCTACGATATATGCAAAGGAGGGGGAATGCACCTGACTCAAGCGCAGTGGAGAATGATTTCCGTCTTGTGCAAAGTTGTCCAACCCTTTGACCTTGCCACACGTGAAGTCAGTTCAGACACTGCCAGCTTCAGTCAGGTCATTCCCCTCATCAGGCTTTTGCAGAAGCAGCTGGAGAAATTAAAGGAGGAGCTAAGATGGAGCGATTCCGCTAAGTATGTGGGACTTGTGGATGGAGCTCTTCATTAGCTTAACCAAGATTCAAGGGTGGTCAATCTGTTGAAGTCAGAGTAATACATTTTAGCCACCATGCTCCTAGGTTTAAAGCCTACTTTGTATCTCTCTTTCCGGCAGACACAAGTGTGCAGAGGTGCAAAGACCTGCTGGTGAGTAAATTGTCTGCTCAAGCGGAATGTGAACCGTTAACAGCTCCTCCTTCAATTTCTCCCACCACTGGGGCTGCGAGGAAAAGGATAATATTTCCTAGCCCACCCGCTGGTGGTGATGCAGGGTAGTCAGGAGCAAATGCTGACATCTGGTCCGGACTAAAGGACCTGCCAACGATTACTGACATGTCTACTGTCACTGCATATGATTCTGTCACCATTTAAAGAATGGTGGAGGATTATATGAGTGACAGCATCCAAGAAGGCATGTCAGACAGTCTGTATGTACACTGGCAGGAAAAAGAGGCAATTTGAATGCCCTTGCACAAACTGGCTTTATTATACCTACGTTGCCCCCCTCCAGTGTGTACTCTGAAAGAGTGTTTAGTGCAGCCACTAACCTTGTCAGCGATTGGCGTAGGAGGTTACTTCCACAAAATGTGGAGAAGATGATGTTCATCAATTCCTCCAGGAAGACCTTGACCAACAATTGTCTCCGGAAAGTACACATGGACCTGTGATGGTGGATTCCAGTGGGGACGATTTAATACTCTGTGAGGAGGGGGATGTACACAATGAAAGTGGTGAGGAATCGGAGGATGAGGATGAGGTTGACATCTTGCCTTGTAGAGCCAGATTGTGCAAGGAGAGATTGATTGCTTCTTTTTTGGTGGGGGCCCAAACAAACCAGTTATTTTAGCCACAGTTGTGTGGCAGACCCTGTTGCTGAAATGATTGATTTGTTAAAGTGTCCATGTCCTGTTTATACAACATAAGGGTAGGTGGGAGGGCCCAAGTACAATTCCATCTTGCACCTCTTTTGCACCATGAGCTGTTTGGGGACTATTTTTTTTAAAGTGCCATCCTGTCTGACACTTCTGTATATGTCCAGTGGTACTGCCGTATAATTCCAGTGATATTGCTGTCAAATTCCAGTTGGAATTGTTTGTGTCACTTGGCTTAGTCATAAAGCTACCTCATTGCACCTCTTCTACATCTTTGCATTAGGTGCTGTTTGCGGTCTTTTTTTATATATCTGCCCTCCTGTCTGCCATTTCAGTGCCACTCCTAGATGGGCCAATTGTTTGTGTCGCTTGGCTTAGTCATACAGCTACCTGATTGCACCTCTTCTACATTTTTGCATGAGTTTCTGTTTGGGGCCTACTGTAGTTTTTGAAAAGTGCCATCCTGTCTGACACTGCAGTTCCAGTCCTAGATGGGCCAGGTGTTTGTGCCGCACACTTGTGACGCTTGGCTTAGTCATACAGCAACCTCGGTGCACCTCTTTTTCTTCTATGCATCATGGGCTGTTTGGGGTCTTTTTTTATCTGCCCTCCTGTCTGCCACTGCAGTGCCATTCCTAGATGGGCCAGGTATTTGTGTTGTACACTTGTGTTGCTTAGCTTAGTCATCCAGCAACCTCAATGCAAGCTTTTGGCCTAAAAACAATATTGTGAGGTGTGAGGTGTTCAGAAAAGACTGGAAATGAGTGGGAATGAATGTTATTGAGGTTAATAATACTGTAGGATCATAATTACCTCCAAATTCTGTGATTTTAGCCATTTTTATGTTTTTTTCAAAAATCATCCAGATCCAAAACCAAAACCAAAACACAAAAGGGTGGTTTTGGCAAAACCAAGCCAAAACCAAAACACGAAAGTGGAATTAGAACCAAAACCAAAACACAAAACACGAAAAGTGCCAGCCGGTCATCTTTAGTTGTTTTAGGGTTCTTCTTCCATTCATAAATAGACCTCTTGAACTTACTGCATGTATAGAGATTTAACTGAAAGTATATGGAATTATGCAGGAGTCGTCTTTTTAGCAATGTGTAGATAGAAAGTGTAAGAAAAATATCTGGTGAGCAGGGTCATCAGGTCGGGATCCCGACACTCAGAATACTGACAGTGGAATCCCGACGCTTAAAATCTTGACAGATCCAGAACGTGTCATTGGCTTTGGGGTTAGGGATAGGCATTTAGAGGATGGGCTAAAGTTAGACTGTGAGGGTGTGGAAGGTTTGTGTTAGGACATGATCTGTCAGTGCGGATCTAGACTTAACTTTTGGGGGGGCTGTATGAGAGTAGTGACTCCTCCCCCCTACTCATAGCTCCTCCCACTTAGTTATGCTATTCTTATGCACCAGACAGCCCCCACTGCCACAGTAATAATATGCTCCACTGCCCGCCCCCCCCCCCCCCCCCCCCCAATAATATGCATCCAGTCCAGACAGCCCAATAACTACATGCACCAGACAGCTCCCCCCGGTATATATGATCCCAGCCCAAATGCTCTAGTAATAGATAGATATCTTCAGCAAGCCCCCCACCCTCTAAATAATAGGCACCAGGTCCAGACCAGACACAGAAAGCCCTCCCAATGATAATTATATGCTCCAGCCTCCAGCCCCCCCTTCCAATATTATGCATGTCAGACCAGACAGCCCCATAATACCTATATGCTGCTGTCTGCACTGCAGCTTCTCTCCCCCAATAATATGGCATAAGGTTGCTCCATATCACCACACAATGTCTCTGTCTGACCAGCTCTCCACCAGGTGGCAGGCCCCCATAAATGATAATAATATGCTCACAGAGTCTGCCACAACCTCTGCAAACCATGCTTAGGCTCACTCAGGGCTCAGGCTCAGGCAATGACACACAGGCAGCAGCTGCAGGCCAGGACAGTCAGACTCAGTACAGGCACAGGCTGCAGGCACTCCACCGTGCTGGTCTGCTCTGCTGCTGTAACAAATGGCGCCCAGATGGACTTCTCTCAGCGCATGTCAGAGTCTCTGTCATCATGCAGTGGGATAAAGACACTGAGAAGGAGGAGTCAGACAGGGCCAGGGCTGGGCGTGAAGACCAGGAGCATCGGTGGTCTCACACTCAGTCAGTGCTCAGCTTGCGGAAGTACAGGACATGGCAGTGGAGGCAAGTGTATGCGAGGGTGATCGCCCTTTCTGCCCCCCTTTAATTTCGACAGTAGACCTGCCGAGATTCTGACCACTGGGATCCCGCTGTCGGTATTACGACTGTTAGGATTTCGTAAATAACATTGCAGGTCTGATGAGTGCTTTCGTCTGCCAAACCATTAAATAATGCAGTCTGCAAATGCTCTGTACATGTATAGAAATAACTAGCAGTGATGTGTTTGACACTAAATAAAGTACAACTTAATCAGGATCGGACCTTTGATCCAACAATGAAAACAGCATTTACTCTACAACATAGAACACAAATGTATTATTAGCAAAACAAACTTTTAAAAAATATATTTATTTTGTACTAATAAGGAACAATGATTTACAGTATTTTTATATTGTTTCATAGATGACAAATAATAATAGTCCCTCACATCCTGTCCTTACTGCAGGTAGTGTAAGGTGAACATAGCAGTTGAAAGGTGCACACTTTCATTCATTTTAAATCATTCACAACGAGTTTGTGATATACTAGTGCAGTTTATGAATTAATGATTTTATAATTTTAAAACATTTTTTTATTAGAATTGTGTTTTAGTTTCTTTATTTACATTGCTGTCACAGATGTTAAGTTATATCTACTGATTCTGCTCCTTTGAGATTAAGCCGTTTATTATTCAGTTCAAAGTCACACTGCTGCTTAATGCAAACTTGGTAGGATTTCTTTTTCTCTGTGACTGTTCCCTTGAGTTTGTAACATGAAAACGTCCTTCTCAGTGCTGTGATAAAGCTGGCAAAGTAGAGGGGACATGTTTCCTTAATCTGTAATATGAATCTCATGCTTTGTTTTGCCTAGCATTTGTTGCTATTCTCTTCTCTGTGAGCATGTTTATCGAGGTCTACCAAAAGCCCAGAAGCACATAGGTCAGAGAAGAGCATTTTGATGGATTATGGGATTGTAACTGTCTCTGCCAGCTGACATCTTTTATTGGCTGGGAGGATGAGCCTGTAAACCTTTATATAATTATAGTATTAAAGCTACTGTGCCTCTGTGTTTCTGGCGCTTGTTCAGGGATCAATGTGAAGATAATTTCAAAAATGAATAGTAAGTATTGATCGTCCCTTGGTGGAGTCTTATCAGTGTCTAAAACAGAGTACTGTAGATTATAACTTCAATGTCACTTATGATGATATGATACGTATTTCAGAAGAGCAATTTAAACAAAAAGGTGATTTAATTCACAATGGATTTTTGCAGTGTGATGGGTAATAAATCACAATCTGCAATTTTTAGAAATGAACACATGTTGGCAGTAGTAGTAGGGCAGTTCCTGGGAGATCTGAAAATGACCAGCGAGGGCAAATATCAGCAGAGAATCCTTCTGAATGATTGGCCCTTAGTTGGTTCTGACATTCAGATGACCTTGGAGCCTTTGCTAGCAGCTGCTGGTTAATTTTCTTCATTGAGGACATAGTGTAACTTTCTATTTGCCTGCCAATTACCTGACATTTCCAACTTATCACCTTATATTTTTACTTTGTGGCACATAGAATTTTGAAAAGAACATGTTTCATTAATACTGTCAAGTAACAGGGGCAAGTTGTCTTTAAAATGTTAAGACGGGAATACTAATTTTAAGAAGTATACAATTTTTTTTTTCTTTCTAAGGACTGCATTGAACAACATACTATGGGGTATATTTACTAAAATTCGTATTTTTCCGAATGAGGTTAAAGTTCAAACACAAATGACATCGAAAGTGTAAATTTGCAACTTTTTGAATGTATTATGACTAATTTACTAAGCTGTCGTATTCTGCATTTTCGTATTTACCGATGTCGATGTCATTCGTATTTTTTGGCAGTGTTTTACGGGAGTGAATTGTAAAACACTGCCGACTTTAACACAATGAATCTTGGCCGGATCTGTGAGATCCGTGCTGGGCTTCATTGTGCACCTTTCGTAAAAAATAAAACATTGTTAAAAAAATGTAAAAAAAATGTGTGGGGTCCCCCCTCCTAAGCAAAACCAGCCTCGGGCTCTTTGAGCCGGTCCTGGTTGAAAAAATATGGGAAAAAAAGTGACAGGGGTTCCCCCATATTTAAGCAACCAGCACCGGGCTCTGCGCATGGTCCGGGTTCCAAAAATACGGGGGACAAAAAGCGTAGGGGTCCCCCGTATTTCTGAAACCAGCACCGGGCTCCACTAGCCAGATACATAATGCCACAGCCAGGGGACACTTTTATATTGGTCCCTGCGTCCTGGCATTACATACCCAACTAGTCACCCCTGGCCGGGGTACCCTGGAGGAGTGGGGACCCCTTCAATCAAGGGGTCCCCCCCTCCAGCCATCCAAGGGCCAGGGGTGAAGCCCGAGGCTGTCCCCCCATCCAAGGGCGGCGGATGGGGGGCTGATAGCCTTTTTGTCAAAATTTGAATATTGTTTTTAGTAGCAGTACTACAAGTCCCAGCAAGCCTCCCCCGCAAGCTGGTACTTGGAGAACCACAAGTACCAGCATGCAGAGGAAAACCGGGCCCGCTGGTACCTGTAGTACTTCTACTAAAAAAATACCCCAATAAAAACAGGAGACACACACCTTGAAAGTAAAAGTTTATTACATACATCCACACCTCCAAACATACATACTTACCTATGTTCACACGAGGGTCGGTCCTCTTCTCCATGTAGAATCCATGGGGTACCTGTTGGAAAACTTATACTCACATAATCCAGTGTAGATCGGTCCTCTTCTGTTCTATTTGTAATCCACGTACTTTGCAAAATAAAAAAACGGACACCCGACCACGCACTGAAAGGGGCCCCATGTTTTCACATGGGACCCCTTTCCCCGACTGCCAGGAACCCCCCCTGACTTCTGTCTAAGAGGGTTCCTTCAGCCAATCAGGGAGCGCCACGTCGTGGCACCCTCCTGATTGGCTGTGTGCTCCTGTAGCATCTGTCAGGCAGCACACGGCAGTGATACAATGTAGCGCCTATGCGCTCCATTGTAACCAATGGTGGGAACTTTGAGGTCAGCGGTGAGGTTACTTTTGGTCAACCGCTGACCACAAAGTTCCCACCAGTGGCTTTTTTGGTATTTTGCCCAGGCATGACAAAGGGCTTTCTCATCCCATGGACAACAACTGTCTCCACTGGTGCCTTACTCAAACAAACCACATCACCATCAGAATCCTCATAGCGATAAGAGGGTTGGTAACTACTATTGGTCGGTGTAGCAATAAGAGGGTTGGTAACTACTATTGGTCGGTGAAAATATAATTCCTTCTGTTTTGGAAATATTACGTTTCAGGTGGCGAGATGACATCCAAGATGAAATGGCAGAAAGGCAATCAGTAACACAGCCCAATACAGATGGTGACTAATCTGGGAAGGATAGGTAGATTTGACTATCATCCACATACAGATGATACTGAAATCCGAAAGAGCTGATTAGTTTGCCAAAAGATTTGGTAAGGATTGAGAAAAGCAGAGGACCTAAGACTGAACCTTGCTGTACTCCAACCGATAGAGGTAAAGTTGAGAAGGTGGATTCAGAAAAATGAACACTGAAAGAGTGATTAGATAGGTAGGTTGAGAACCAAGAAAGGGCTCTTCCCCGGAGACCTAGGGATTGTAGTGTTTTTTTTTTTTAAGAAAAGCAGCAGAGACATCCAGGAGAATAAGTAGTGAGTAATGGCCTTTAGATTTAGCAGTGACCAGATCATTCACTACCTTAGTCAGTGTTGTGAGGTGAGTGTAGGCAAGTCTCTCAAATAGCTTGGAGGGGCATTGGAGCTGAAAATTGGACAGTAAATTAAGAGAGAGTTAGTGTAAGAATTTATTTTTTTCAGCGCATGTTTAAGCAGGGATGGAAAGATACCAGTAGACAGAGAGATTACATATTTTAGTTAAGGTTGGGATGAGCACAGGAAACAGAGCTTTACTTATTTGTCA
This sequence comes from Pseudophryne corroboree, assembly GCF_028390025.1. Taxonomy (NCBI): domain Eukaryota; kingdom Metazoa; phylum Chordata; class Amphibia; order Anura; family Myobatrachidae; genus Pseudophryne; species Pseudophryne corroboree. The sequence continues at coordinate 572,471,452 of NC_086448.1, forward strand.
GAGTGTAGGACCAAAGGGAGAGGTAGTAGAGTATTCAGATGAGAAGAGTGCAGATACTTCATCTTCATTTGTGGGATCAAATGAAGAGAAGGTGTTAGAGGGTTCAGGGAGGCAATTGATCAGGTCACTGGCTGTGGAAGAGTATACCATTTCATTTCAGATCTTATCAATCTTGTCCTTGAAATAAGAAGCAAGGTCTTGTGCAACTGATAGTAGCTAGTAGGGTTGGTGAGGGAGGGATAAGAAGTGATTTAAGTGTATTAAAAAGTCGCTTGGGGTTAGAGGCTCGGGCAGAGATGAGAGATTGGAAATATGTTCGGCTGTGTTCAGAGCATTTCGATAAGAGTGGTAAATGGACTAATATGTAAGGAAGTCACATGAACTTTGATATTTATGCCACTGAAGTTCTACTTTTCATGAAGGTGTCTTGTGTAGTTAGAGTGCCACGGTTGACATATAAGTCTATGTGGAGTGTGATGGGTAGCTGGAATCAATTCATTGAGTGCTATTTCTAGTGTCTGGTTCAGGTGTGATACAGCAGTTCCAGGAGAGGTGAATGTAGAAATTGGTGAGAATACTTGTTGCAGAGAGGTGGACAGTTGTTGAAAATTTATATTTCTGTGGGTTTGTGGAGGTTTGTTAGACTTCAGTGATATTGAGATTGAAATAATGGAGGAAAGCATGCAGGTGATGATGTTGTGATCTGACAAAGGAAATTCAGAAACAGAGCATAGTCTTGGGAGAGGTCGAGAGAGGAGGTTAGAGAGAGTAGTTTGGAGGCATGGAGAGATTGTGGACTTTCAATAGCTATATTGAAGTCGCCCTTAATGATGGTGGAGATGTCAGAGGATAAGAAGTAAGGAAGCCAAGCAGAAAAATCTTCCTGAAATTGTTTGGGTTGCCCAGGTGGGTGGTAGACAGCAGCAACACACAGAGAGAAAGAGTTGAAAATGCTAATAGAATGTATTTCAAATTATGTAAATGTGAGTGATGGAACCTGTTGTAGAACTGTGTATGTGAAAAACTGGGACAGTAATATTCCAACCCCACCTCCTTTACATTGATCAGGCCTTGAGGTGTGTGAAGTGGAGCCCACCATGTGAGAGTGCTGCAGGGGAGGCAGTGTCTGATTGTGTGAGCCATGTTTCTGTTTTAGCATACTGAGTTTTTTTATGAAAAGGTCATGGGTAGATGTTAATTTGCTGCAAATAATGTGTGCATTCCATAAGACACATTTTAGTGACTTGGAGGGAGATGGGAGACATGTGAGGCTAAATGTTATGCCACCCGAGTTCGGCAGCTGTATGGGATGCCAGCCGAACTTGTACTTTTTTTAAAGGGACAATCACTTACAAGGCAAAGTCATGCCTTTTAAGTGATTCCACCTTTAAAAAAAAACATCAGAGTTCGGCCAGCATCACGCACAGCTGGCGAATTTGGGCTGCATTACTTCTAGCATCTGATGTTTACTAGGTTTGTTGGATTTACATTCTGTTGTTATCATCTGAATGTAAGTGTGGTATGTGGATGGGATCTGCATTTGGGCACATGTCACCAGCTAGTAAAAGCAGAAGGAGAGAGAGATAAGTATAGTTGTAGGAGGTGTGTGATAGTTTTTTATAGTGACAGGTTGAGGATGCTATAGTCAGTGTATAGATGTGTCCTCTTCCATCCTTCTGCAGTCACACTAAACAGCCCTTGAAGTCGCGCCTTGCGGTGTCGGGACTCGGTAGCGTGGCATGTCTTTTTTTGTGTTTTTTCCTCAAAAATGCATCTTAGACGCACAGTAATGTAATTGGACTCACAAACAGTTTCTGTTGATTAAAATTATATGCAACATGCCTATATTCTATGTGTAATAGCGGATCTAGCTGCATCCGAAATGCCACGTTATAGTGTTTTCCATGTAGCATAGCGGTTTGTATGCAAATACAGTCGAGGTAACACACAGAATATAGGCATATCATTTTAATCAGCAGAAGCTTCAACATCTACTAAAAATAGTCCAGGGGACAGAAACTTTAAGAAAGAGCCCCTGAAATCTATATACAGTATTTTACAATGTTAAAAAAGAGGTAAAGGTGTCACCTTTAAAACAGACAAATCATTGCCCCAAAAAAAGAAGAACACTCAGGGTCAGATGTACTAACACTTGGAGAGTGATAAAGTGGAGAGATATAACTACCAAAGACACAGCTACTAACTGTCATTTTTCAAACACAGCCTGTGTCATGTCAGTTAGGAGCTAATTGCTGGTACTTTTACTCACTCCACATTATCACTCTCCAAAGCTTAGTATCTTGCACGGCAGCTGAACTTGGGCTTCATTACATCCCATCCATACTAGGGTATTCAATTATCCGCAAATTCGCGGCAATTTTTCGCCCGAAAAATTTTCGCGGCAATCGGCCGAAAATTGCCACGAAAACGCTCCGTTTTTCAATTTTTCGCAAATTCGCGGCAATTTTTCACCCGAAAATTTTTCGCGGCAATCGGCCGAAAATTGCCGCAAAAACGCTCCATTTTTCGACCTATTCAATTCCGACCGGGTTTCACGTGAAAATTCTTGCAGTGAAAAGTGCAGGTGAAAATGGGGAAATCAGCCTGTACCCCAAAAAATGCTAAACTAACATAGGAAAACAGAAGAGAAGTGTGTTAGAGATCACATTAGAGAGTTTTTGGGGACTTAAATTGTGTGAAATGGCGGTTATATGCATTTTTTTTTAAATGCAAAAAAATGATAGAAAGCAAGTTTTTTTGAGCAAAATAAATGCTCTCACTAAATTTGGGGTACATGAAAATGGGTATAAGTATATATTTGGGTCATTTTAGGGTACTTTAAAAAAAAGTGGAAACAGACCGATTACTCCCATCTGCAAGCCTAAAAAACACCTGTCCCACTCATAAAGCACTCCAATATACCTGTCCCATACCTTGAACCCCAATTTCCATCACTTTTTACTTTTTCACCCCAAAAATGACATGTCATTATTGGCCAATTAAAAATAATTAAAAACTTCAACGTGCCTAATTAGTCATAAAGGGGGGTGTCCCAGGAGTTCTGTACCATATCCAAACATTTTTACCTTAAAATAGTGACTTTTCCCAACTTATCACCTGCTTCAGAGAAGGTGAAGTGAAATTAGTGAAAACATGATCACCGATAAATTTTCCAGGATAATTGAATAGGCTGTAATTGCATTTCACGTGAAAAGTCCGGTTTTTCACCCGAAAACCGGACTTTTCACGTGAAAAGTCCGTTATCACTGCTAATTGAATATGGCCCATAGTCTTTTAAACTACCAGGTGTGTGTGCTGCTGCTTTCTTGCTTTGTTTAGCCAGCCAGTCTTTGGCCTATATTGGTGAACAATATCTTACCCTGTGACATGATTTTAGCTGTTTTTAGCATTTAAAAAAAAATACAGATCCAAACTAAAACCAAAACATGAAGGCTAATCCAGATCCAAAACCAAAACATGGGGTCAGTGCACATATCTACTACATACACTCACTGGTTGGCTCTGCTCCATCTACCAGTGAGTATGGCTGTACCTGCTTTATATAAAATCACTCCACTGGTTAAGTACAGTAACTTTGCTACATCCTCAAGTCTGTACATACTGTACATATTTCCAACATTAAAGACTGAATTCAGTGCAAGCTAAATGGGCCTTATTGTTCATGTTATTCAATTTTACTGTCACCTGTAATTTTGGATGAACACAAGGTTCATCTGAAATCCTTTCAATTCTCCCTGAGCAAATAGTTACTGCCAAGAGCTATTCCATCAAATTTAACAAACCCAGACAGAGAGTCCATCTGACAAAATGGGAAAACCTAAATTAATGAATGAGAAATACAAGACTCAAACATTGCTGGACAGTCGGGTTTTCATAAGACCATTTACTTTCTAGAATACTTAAGTGATCTATTTATAGAAAAGGTATTCAAGTGGTCTTTGAGGTTTATGAGGTGTGTACTAGGAATATATCTACCTGTTCTTCTATGTTTCATTTGTTTCAACCTTTTTCCATAAACAGTCATATACAGTATATCAACTGATTTGTTAATTACTTAATTCACCTTTATAAGAAGAATCAACACTTTTTCCGTAGTCATAAATTGCTTTAATCATTTATTGTACTCTTCTGCCACATAAAAAGCCTAAATATTTCTATTTGTATCGAAAGCCGATGAGAGGCAGGAACAGATACTAATTACCTGGGCTTGTTGGAGTGGCCTTGCAGTCGTATCCTCAGCTCCCCAGACCAGCACACGCTGCTGAGTGCTGTACTGCAGTGTGCTAGATTGCAGTGGTTCCAGGGAGGCTGCTGTCGCTGAGAAGCAGCAGTCTCCTTTGCCTGTGCGGGAATAGAGCGATCACACTGATCTTACCAACCCTGGATTTGCCTTGGTTGGGAAGCTCATGGCAAACCCCTGTTCATCATGCAGCAATGCAAATACTTTTTTTTTTTCCTGAATGGGGTGGGGTGGCCACACCTCCTATGATTAGGTCATGCCCACAAAAACTACTTGGGGCCAGCTCAGCTCTCTATGGCCCTGTTTGTATTGTAATACAACAAGAATTCAAGATATCCCCCTGCGCACTCCCAATGCAGCCAAACGCAAGATTCTATCCTAATGTGTCACCAAACACATTAAAATAATACATATAAAAAGAAATTTGACAGATTCCTACAGTGGCACAAATTCACAAAATATTTCTGATATTACCCGTTAGGGTCAAATGTTCATGGATGTTTTCGTACTGAGTCCATATGTTGATCCAAATCCAATTGCCAATATATAGGAAAAAACACAATATATGCAGATGTTCAGGGAAAGTCCTTCATGAGGTGCTCATATATACACCTTCCACCTGGGATCCTCCTAACCCAATTTCTATGGGGTGTGCGATGGTTTATTTATATGGGTTCACACTTTACGTGGATGACGAAATGTCACTTACATGTGTGCTTACTTTCAAACACTCTGGACAAAACTCATAAAGGTTTCTTTCACTCTTGTATATTCCCAACACCATGGGTGCCACACATACACAATGAACTTTCCTTATATTTTGTGCTCACTTTAAGGCTTACGTTCAAAGGATGCTGTTCTTTCACATAAAGGTATCTTTCAATGGGACTCTGTATCCTTTCTCATTTATTCCTTAAATGCGCTTTATGCAGTACTGAAGATGGGTGATCCAACTGGCTGTGGAAGTTACTGAACAATTGCGCTTATTCTACTTGCTCATGATCATCCAGTGGAGACTACAATTGTATATGTAGTGTGAATTGCCTGTGATTTGGTAGTATTCATGCACTGCACAAACTCTATTATTGGTTGCACTTGTTTGGTGCCCACTGGGTCTTCCTCTGATTTGTACACCTCTGTGATTTGGTAGTATTCATGCACTGCACAAACTGTATTATTGGTTGCACTTGTTTGGTGCCCACTGGGTCTTCCTCCGATTTGTACACCTTCTGGAAACTAGGTGGAAAGGTCCTAAGAATCCAAGCTGCATAATCTGCATCGGCCAGGGGCTTAAGTAAAATGGAATTCATAATGATGCACAAGATCTGCGTCTCCCATCCACTCGTATTACTTGTTCCCACTTAAAATTACAGGACTATGGGGGTAATTCCAAGTTGATCGCAGCAGGATTTTTGTTAGCAATTGGGCAGAACCATGTGCACTGCAGGGGAGGCAGATATAACATGTGCAGAGAGAGTTAGATTTGGGTGGGGTGTGTTCAATCTGCAATCTAATTTGCAGTGTAAAAATAAAGCAGCCAGTATTTACCCTGCACAGAAATAAAATAACCCACCCAAATCTAACTCTTTCTGCACATGTTATATCTGCCTCCCCTGCAGTGCACATGGTTTTGCCCAATTGCTATCAAAAATCCTGCTGCGATCAATTTGGAATTACCCCCCATATCTGGGCTTCACCCACGCACAACAAGACTCACCTCTGGTCTGCAAACCTTTAAATGTTCCCTGAAAACTCACCTCTTCAGACAAGCCTATCAAATTCCAGAACCACCCATATAACCTTCAGTACTTCCCTATCTAATTACATCCTCTCTGTACAGTACACATAACCTCACATATTGTCTTTCTTTACTTTCACACCCTCCTGACCCTTGGCCAACATTGCTGGGTGATCATATCATACAACCCATTAAGAAACTAGTAATCTGGTGGATGCTTATGCAATAGGTAGCATCTATCCTTGTGTATCAATGGCTATTTCCCTATACTGTAGGTTGTAAGCTTGCGAGCAGGTCCTTCCTACCTCTATGTCTGTCTGCTTTTACCCAGTTCTGTTATATTACTGTTATTCTAATTGTAAAGCGCAACGGAATATGCTGTGCTATATAAGAAACTGTTAATAAATAAATAAATAAATAAATAATGCTCTAGAACAAATTACAATCTATGTAAAATTAAGTTTCTAATGGAGAAGAATGTGGTTGGACTGTCTCTCCGGTGCACTCATGTAACATGTCTTGACTATAATAAAAGCTTTACTGTAAGTGTGAGCTCAGGTACTGGGGAATATAGTATATGTCAGCGTCCGGAGTCTTACCGGTACGCTGGGGCCACTGGGCTGGCTTCCTTGGCGATGTGCGGGCAGCGGCGGAGGTGGGCTGCTGCGCCGGATCTGCGGGCAGCAGTAGCGGCGGTGAGGGGGTCCGCTCGTGGCGGCGGGACGCCGCTACAGTGGGTCGCTCTTGCAGAGCCGTTGCTAGGAGACCAGGGGTAGTGAGCAATGTGGCTTTGCAAAAAGGTCTGCATTACTGGGCGCCGCCATGTTGGAGACCAAGTTTTGAGCATAGTTCCTGTTTCCTGTTTCTTCCAGCCAATCCAGGGGAAGCTCTCCCTATAAAAGGGGGCTGGCTTAGGACAGGGATCTCAGTGCTTCAAGTTACAACCCTGTTGTAGGTGCTTTAGCCTGTACTCCCAGGATTCCTGCTGTATTCTGGTTCCTCCTGAACCTGCTTGGTCGGTTCTCTGTTGCTGCTGCAGCCCTGCCGTTTCTACCCTGCTACTGCCTGTGGAAGCGCTCCTGGAAAACCCGGTCCAGTAAGACTCTTTGGGCACAGTCGGGCCCGGGTCTTCTGCCTCGTCTTTCAAGCCACACTCCACAGATCTCCTTCACCAGCCACGCCTTTGTACCACCGACCATAGCTTGCAGATTATTATCTTCAGCCTCTTTTTCCAAACCACAGTCCACAGTCCTTGTCTCCAGCCACGTTTTCAACCATCATCCACAGTTCCACAGTTCATCATCTACAGTCTCGTCTTTCAAATCACAGTCCACAGTTCTTCGCCTCCAGCCACGTCTTTAACCATCGTGCACCAGCCTCGGTTCTCTACCTCAGCCCTGTACATAATACATACTTTCCATTGACTCTCAAACCCCGCCTACGTTCTACATTGCTCCGTGTCCCATACGAAGGAACTATATCCAGCCCCCTCATCTGGTTCATTCACAGCCTGCTACCTCCTCGGGCAAATCTCAGCTGCCTGATCCTCAAACTCTGCTAGACGTGACAGTAAGCACTGGCCCAATGGATTCGACAGGTGATCAGGCCTCAGGAGGGGATTCAACTGCAGATATCGGGTCTCGCTTAAGTAAGAAGGAGGCCACACAATCTCAAATCGTGCAGTTCATGCAGAGTATGTCCGAACGTCTCGATTCTCTCTGTGTTGCCATGACGGCCCCTCAAGTATCTACAGCTGCTACCACATTAGCACCTCCGGTCCCGCTTCCTCCTGTACCAGTACCACTTCCACAGTTGCATTTGCCACGTCCCAGTAAATTCGATGGGAATCCAAAACAATGCCGCGGGTTTCTTAACCAGTGCGAAATCCAGTTCGAACTACAGTCGGCCAACTTCCCATCAGCACGAACCAAAGTAACCTATATAATTTCTTTACTCACTGGGCAAGCATTGGAATGGGCTTCACCTTTGTGGGAGAAGATGGATCCCATCTTATCTAACTATCCAGAATTCGTGGCCACCTTTCGAAGAATCTTCAACGAACCGGGCAGGACCTCTGCCGCCTCATTGGAGATCCTGCGCCTGCATCAGGGCACGCGTACGGTCAGTCAGTACGTGATCCAGTTTCGCACCCTTTCCTCAGAACTGAACTGGAATGAGGAGGCTCTCATTGCAGCTTTCTGGAGCGGTTTCTCCGAAAAGATCAAAGATGACCTCGCAACTCAGGACGTACCTGATAAGTTGGATAAACTAATTTCTTTATGCAATAAGTTAGACCTTAGGTACAGAGAACGCTGTATGGAGAGGTTGCAGTCAGATCGCCCTAAGCCTAGAGTTGTTCTTCCACCAACACCATCATCACCAACTGTGGAAGAACCCATGCAGATTAATCGCTCCCCCCTCTCCAATAAAGAACGCCAGAGATGGCAACAGGGGAACCTCTGCCTGTATTGTGGTGCACCTGATCACTTTGTTAAAACTTGCAACCTACGTTCGGGAAACGCCCGCTCCTAGTTTGTGCTGGAGAGGTCAAGCTAGGAGAATTCTCAGAATTGCATACCAAGAAAGAGTCAGTCCTGTTAACCCAATTGGAGCTCCCTTCTTCTTCTCTTCTCATCCCTGCACTACTCGACTCCGGGGCCGCTGAAAGCTTCATTACGTCAGCTCTGGTCAAACGATCTGGAATACAAATGGTTCCTTTGGGTCGTACCATTTCTGTTACCGCAGTGGATGGAAGTTATATCCCTGAGAGTATTATATCCTTTCGTACTATTCCTCTCAAGATGAAGGTCGGAGTTCTCCATTCAGAAAAAATCTCTTTCCTTGTAATTCCTAAAGCCTCTCATGAACTAATCCTAGGGTTTCCATGGTTAGTCAGACACAATCCCCACATAGATTGGCAAACTATGGATGTTCTCTCTTGGGGACAAGACTGCTTTCAGAACTGTTTACCTTCGGTTAGACCTCTCTGTTCTTCCAGCCCTTCCAGCCTTCCTGTGGAGTACCAAGCTTTTCAAGATGTTTTCAGTAAGCATGGGGTGGACACCTTGCCTTCTCATTGTACATAGGATTGTCCCATTGAGCTAGTACCCGGTAAGACTCCTCCCCGAGGTCGAATTCACCCCCTCTCACTTCCCGAGACACAGACCATGTCAGAGTATATCCGGGAGAACTTGGAGAAAGGGTTCATCAGGTCTTCTACATCTCCGTCCGGAGCGGGGTTTTTCTTCGTCAAAAAGAAGGATGGGGCTTGCGGCCCTGTATTGACTATAGAGTTCTCAATGACATAACAGTTAAGAATATATATCCGTTACCTCTGATTCCAGAACTGTTCGACTGTGTTAAAGGAGCTACTGTATTTACTAAGTTGGACTTACGGGGGGCCTACAATATTATACGTATTCGCCCAGGGGACGAATGGAAGATGGCATTTAATACCCGTGATGGCCATTACGAATACCTGGTAATGCCTTTTGGCTTATGTAACGCCCCAGCCGTCTTTCAAGAGTTCGTTAATTAAATTTTCAGAGATCTCCTCTACGACTGCTTGGTAGTGTATCTGGATGACATCCTCATTTTTTATAGGGATCTGAAGACCCACCGACCCAGATCTGAAGACCCAGAAATGTTAACTCGTTTACGAAGGAATCAGTTATTCTGTAAGTTAGAGAAGTGCACATTTGAAGTACCCACGATTCCATTCCTCGGTTACATTCTTTCAAGGCAGAGGTTACAGATGGATCCCGCTAAAGTCCAGGCAATTCAGGATTGGGGGAGCTTCCAGCTACCCTTAAAGGAATTCAATGTTTCCTGGGGTTTGCTAACTTCTACCGAAGATTAATTCAAAATTATTCTTCTGTCATAGCTCCTATAACCGCATTAATTAGGAAGGTAGCCGATCTTGCCAAGTGGTCTCCTGAGGCTTTGGAAGCTTTTTCATCTTTAAAGGAGGCCTTCACGACTGCTCCAGTTCTTCAACAACCCGATCTCAGCCGTCCATTCTTGGTGGAGGTTGATGCCTCTACTTTGGGAGTGGGAGCAGTATTATCCCAGCTTTTCGAGGACAAGAAGGTCCATCCTTGTGTATTCTTCTCGCGAAGATTCTCCCCCGCTGAACAGAATTACGCTATTGGGGAACAGGAATTACTGGCAATTAAGTTGGCCTTTGAGGAGTGGAAGTATTTGTTGGAGGGAGCTCAGAATCCAATTTTGGTGACCACGGATCACAAGAACCTCCTGTATCTACAGTCAGCCCAATGTCTGAACCAACGCCAAGCAAGATGGGCACTCTTCTTTACCCGTTTAAATTTTATTTATTTTTTAAATTCTTTGTGTGTAGGTAAACAGGGTAGGCAGACATTACAGAAGCATGTGGGACAGGTGGTCGTAAGACCTATTGTCCAGCAGGAACCACAATTTTAAAATAAACAGCTAGAACAAACAGAAAAAATTAACGATAGTAAACAATTGTGAGGTTAGGGGGGAGAGGAGAGGAGGGAGAAGGGGAACATAGGGATGGAAACCACATTGTAACCTACTCACAGTGTCTATCCTGGGGTTGATAAAAGCAAAAGAGAGAGGGAGAAACAGGTCAGGGAAAGACGGGAGAGGGTGACAGTGAGAAAAAGAAGAAGAGATAGGGAAAAGAGAAAAGAGAAGATGAGAATAAACATAATGGAGTCAGAGCGGCGGGTGGTGCCCATGGGACTGCGGTAGAGGCTAGGAGGAAGAAGAGGGGGGCGGCGGTCTGCGTTCAGCGGCAAGCCAGGGGGCCCAAACCTGCTCAAAGATATGGCCCCAATCATGTAGGCAGCATGTAATCTTCTCCATGGAGGCAATATGCCATATTTTAGTTTTGAGAGACAGGAGGGGTTCTTCCAATTAAGAACTATCAGCGATTTTGCCGCCGATAGAATGTGTGCAACCAGTTTTTGGGAGAATTAGGTCAGCGTTGGGGGAGGGTAGCACATCAAAAAGATCCATGGATCCTTCAGCACAGGGGAATCCAGGAGCGAGTTGAGGAGGGAGTGAACTAGGTTCCAGAAGGGGATGATGGACGGACAGGTCCACCATATGTGTAGCATTGTACCCCTAGCTCCGCAGTTCCTCCAGCAGTTAGGGGAGGAAGATGGAAAAAGTTTGTTGAGTCTGTCGGGGGTGTAATACCAGCGATAGTAGATTTTGTAGGCCGTCTCCTTAAAAGCAGTAGCAATAGAGCATTTAGCTATCCCGAGTCTCATGTCTTCCCAATCTTCGCTCTCTGGGGGGGCCCAAGGTCACGTTCCCAAGCAAGTTCGTGGGGTCGGGAGGAGGGAAGAGAGGAGTCTAGTAAGAGGGAGTAGAGTTGGGAGATTAGACCTTTGGAGAGGTGAGAATTAATGCATAAGCTTTCAAAGTGGGTGAGGGCCCAAAGCAGGGTGGAGGGGGGCAGAGAACCTAGGAAATGGCAGATTTGTAAAAATTGGAATGGGTTAAGTGAGTGTGAAGGGGTCTTCTGTTGGAGGTCAGGTAGGGACAGCCATTGGCCCCGATCGGCAAAGTTAATCGGGAATTTAAAGCCCAACGTCATCCATAGATGGAATCTCGTAGTCAAGAGTCCAGGGGGGATCATCGGGTTCCGCCAGATAGGGGTCAAGGGCGAGGGGGTAGTGGTGAGGCCCATCTTCAGAGAGAGAGAGTCCCAAATTTTAAGGTTAAATGTGACAGTGGGGAGGAGTTTGGAGGTTGGGGGTTGGGAGGTAGGGGGGAGACCCCATAAAGTGGTCATGACGGAGAGACCAACGAGGGCTGCTTCAATATCCAGCCAAGCTGTAGACCCCGGAGGGGCATAAGAGGTGACAATATGGGACAGGTGGGAAGCCAGGTAGTAAAGTTTAATATCAGGGAGTCCTCTACCACCAGCGGAGGTTGGTTGTTTCAGGGTATTAGCAGTGATGCGGGGGGGTCTATGATTCCAAATGAAGCACATGAGGGCTCGTTGGATAGTACGGAGAAAGGAAGCCGGAACTGCCACAGGGAGGGTCTGGAAAAGATAAAGCCATTTAGGGACTATGGACATTTTAACCGCTATGATCCTGCCCAGCCATGAAATGAACAGACTACTCGAGGAAGTCAGGTCAGCGAGTGTTTTGGTGAGAAGGGGTGGAAAGTTTTCCCGGAAGAGGGAGTCATAATGGGGGGCCAAATATATCCCCAGGTATTTAATCTTGGTGGACTGCCACTAAAAATTGAAATTGGCACGAAGGGATTCAGCTTCTCGGCGAGGGACATGAAGCAGCATAGCCTCAGACTTGGAGTAATTAATCTTGTAGCGAGATATGAGGCTGTAGGAATGCAGGACTGAAAAGAGGTTTGGGAGTGAGATAAGGGGTTGGGTCAGAGAAAGTAGGATGTCATCAGCGTAGAGAGAGATTTTGGGATCAGTACGGCCTACCCGTATACCATGTATATTTGGGTGAGTTCTGATTTGAGAAGCGAGGGGCTCGATAATAAAGGCAAAAATTAGTGGTGAGAGAGGGCAACCCTGACTTGTACCATTTGAAATGCGGACGGGAATGGATGGGACTCCATTGAGTCCATTGGAGGGGGCGGAGTATAGCTCCAGGATACCAGTGGGAAAGCCACCAGACAAGCCGTAGGCCTCCAAGGCAGCTTTCAGAAAACTCCAGGAGATCCGATCAAATGCCTTTTCAGCATCTTAGGAGATCATAATAGCAGGGGAACCCCTGGAGTTCGAGATATGTATAAGGTCAATAGCACATCTGGTGTTATCCCTCGCCTGGCGGCCCGGGATGAACCCCACCTGGTCATAATGGATTAGGGCAGGGAGATACGGGTTAAGGGGATTGGCTAGTATTTTGGTGAAAATGTTCAAGTCCAGGTTCAGGAGAGATATAGGTCGGTAGCTGGCACAGTTGAGGGGGTCTTTGCCATCCTTAGGGATCACCACTATTCTAGCCTCCAACATCTCAGATGGGAAGGGGTCGCCATGGACAATCCCATTAAACAGGGAATGGAGGTGGGGGGAGAGAAGATCGGAAATTTTTTTGTAGTAGGGAGCCGTGAACCCATCCGGGCCCGGAGATTTACCAATTTTGTGCATGAATATAGTCTGTGCAATTTCCTCAACCGAGATCTCACTGTTAAGATGGTCCATGGCGTCCTGGGGGAGTTTAGGCAGGTTGGCAGCTGAAAGAAAGTGAGAGACCAGGTCAGAGTGGGGTGGAGAGGGAGAACCAGGTGAGGGGGGTGGGAGGTTATAGAGGTCAGCATAGTAGGATTGAAAGGCAGCCCTAACAGCGTTGGGGTTGTGAACAAGCTGATAAAGAGAGTTTCGGATGGAGATAATATTGGTTTTGGCTCTCGTGGAACGGAGTTGTGCCACCAGGATCTTGTCTGCCTTGTCTCCTTTCTCGTAGAAAGACTGGCGAAGCCATTTAAGATGCTTAGCCACCCGTCTGGAGAGAAGGAGATCAAGTTCCGCTTTAACCGTACGGAGTTCAGACAAGACTGCCTGATCGGAGGACGCCTTATGCTGGGTCTCGAAAGTGTGGAGTTTAATGGAGAGTTTGTTAAACTGAGTGAGGGATTGCTTTTTGGTTTTGGAGGCCAAGCTGATGATGTGTCCTGGAAGAACTGCCTTGTGTGCCAGCCAGAGAGTGGGCCTAGAAATGTCAGTGGAGTCGTTTAAGGTAAAATAGTCGGAAATCTTATCCCGAAGATGGGAACTTATCTCCGGGCTATGGAGGAGGGAGTAATTAAGGCGCCAAGTCATGGGGCGAGGGCGTGGGAGCAGTCCCAAGAGATTGCAAAAGATAGGGGCATGGTCAGACCAGATCAGTGGGTGTATGTGGGCAGCGTGGAGATTCAAGGCAAGATCATGGCTGAGCAGGATCATATCAATGCGGGAATAGAATTATGAGGGGCAGAATAAAAGGTATAGTCACGAGCAGAGGGGTCTTTTATCCTCCAGGAGTCGTAGAGAAGCTGGGATCGCCTGAGGCGGAGGAGGGATCTAAAGCGATGAGAGTCTGACGGGGAAGCAGTAGGGAGTGAGGGAGAACGGTCTGTCTTCGGGTTCAGAACAGAGTTAAAGTCCCCAGCAAGTATGAGGTCGCCTTGCCGGACTTGAGTAAGGAGGGTATCCAGTTTTGCAAAGAATGGTTCCTTCTGTTGGTTAGGGGCATAAATGTTGGCGAGGGTGCATAGTTTGTTATTAAGTTTCCCCACTAAGATAAGAAACCGGCCCTCCTTGTCAGCGTGGGAGTCTAGAAGCTCAAATGTCAGGTGGCGGGCGAGCAAAATCGCGACCCCTCGTTTTTTGGCAGAGTGGTCACAGGCATGGAAGGAATCAGGGTATGGTTTGCATCGCAGAGTAGGGTGGGAGCCGTGGAGGAAGTGGGTCTCCTGGAGAAAGACCAGATCGCCTTTGTGAAGTTTGAGGGAATCAAAGAGCTTACCTCTCTTTTGGGGGCTGTTCAAGCCCTTCACATTAAAGGAAAGTACCCGGAGACCCATGGGCAAGCCACAAAGAGGTAGGCAGGAGAGAAGGAGCGTAGAACACTGAGAGTAGAGGAAGAAGGAAGAGAGAAAGAAAAGGAAGAGAAGAAGCAAGAGACTGATGTGGGGGGGGGGAGGAGGGGAAGGAGACCGGGGGGGGGTAGGAAGGTAGGTGGTCGTCCAGCAGTGGAGGCCAGGACCAGTAGTGCTGACAGGGGGGAGGGGTGCTAGGTGTCTGGGGGGCACCTAGGTCAGCAAGAGGGCTCAGAGCCCTAAGAGGGCGTGGGATGGGGTCCGGAGGGTGGATCACAAACCACATAGCCACGGCCAGGAGGCTAACCTCCCCTGGGGAAGCCTGAGGGAGAAAACTGGAGGGAAAGCGTGAAAGAGGAACAGACGGAGCGCCAGCTCCAAGAAGAAAAGAAGGGAGGAGCAAGGGGTCGAGAGGAAAGGAAAAAAAACAAACAAAAAAAAAAACAGATTAACGTTACGCAACATAAGGGCATATGAACATGTTAACAGTGTAGCAAGGGGTAACAATCAAAAAGTCGGGAATCAATTAAGGGATTGGGAAATCAGGATGCGTGAGTACTAAAGTGAAACAACTCCCCGGATGGGGGAGGTCGACCAGGAAAGATCGACACAATTACAAAAAGGCAATAAATCAGAGAGCTGGAAGTCCATCAGGGAACAGGAGGTGGAGCCGACGAGGCCGCTGATGCTGGGATCGTAAACCGCTCAGAATGAGGAGGCTGATGCGAGTTTCGCTGTGTCCGCGGTGGCAAGCGTTGGGTAGAAACATCCTGTTCAGTGTTGTGGATACCCAGCTTGGAGATCAGTGTTTGAGCCGCGGGGAGATTCCTGGCTGTAAGCAGCTTCCCTTGATGCCAAACCAGGATACGGAAGGTAAAGCCCCAACGGTATTTAACATTATGATGGAAAAGTAGGGAAGTGATGGGTTTAAAGTCTCTACGTTTGGCCAGGGTGAGCGGGGATAGATCCTGGAAGATCTGCAGAGGGACATTCTGGAAAGTCACGGATCCCATCCGTCGGGCCTCCCTCATAATAGCCTCCTTTGCAGTAAAGTAGTGTAGTCGGAGGATGACGTCCCTGGGTTGGGAGGAGTCCTGGGAGCGAGGACGGAGGGCTCGGTGTGCTCGGTCCAGGAGAAGGTGTTCTTCAGGGGTGTAAGGTGACAGAAGGGCAAAGAGGCGCTTAAAGTAGAGGTCAAGGTGGGCCGCCTCGACCTCCTCAGGAATGCCCCGAATCCTCAGGTTGTTTCTCCTCGCCCTATTGTCCTGGTCCTCATGCTCCTCCCTCAACTGAGCAACATCTTGGCGGAGTTGGTGGAAATCAGTTTCGACCGCTTGCTGGAACGTCACCACCTCTTCCACTCGACGTTCAATTTGATCCGTTCTGGAGCCGATGTCGGCAATGTCGGATTTCAGGGAGTGGAGAGCCTGGACGGATGTTTTAACATCCCGCACCTCCTTGAGGAGGGAGAGAAAGTCTCTTCGGGTAAGGGGTGTAAGGTCATCATCTTCGGCCTCAGAGTCTGAGGAGCCCTGGGGGGGTTCAGGAGCATCGGGCCTGTTCATGGCCGGGGTGCTCTTTTTAGTAAGAAATGGTGTGAGGTCGGAGCCCTGTGACTTTTTACTGCCCCTGGGCATCGTGAATATATGAGAAAGAGGGTGATGAGCAGGATGTGAAGTAGAGAAGGCGCTCCGGCAGCAAAGCTCTGGACCAGGGGGGGTAAGGCAGGAACTCTAGGGAGACATCATGATGTGGTTTGCCGAGCAAGGCAGGTGGCTCAGGGCAAGGGGACTCTGGCAGAGGCGAGGGTCCACACAGTCCCGGAGAGAAGCCAGGCAGTCAGGAGCAGTAGAGGACAAAGCTCTCTGATAGAGATGGGACCCGGACACGGACCAGCCAGTGTCTGAGGTCGCACCAGGACCAGACAGCAGGGGAGGGGGCATCTGGGCTTGGCTATAATGGAGGTTCCACGATGAGCAGGAGAAGCAGGAAGGCGCAAGGGCTCGTGGGATTGTGCCCAACCAGAGAGAGAGCCCAGGCCCCTGGAGAGGATAGACTGTGGGCACCAGAGGGGTGCAGCAAAGGGGCCTGCAACTCGGGGACCTGGGCGCGGGTATGACAAGGAGGCGCAGGCCATCAGGGGGACAGGGAGCGCAGTGCCCACCAGACTGGAGCCTCACGGAGGATAGGGGTCCGGCCGGGTAACCCGGCAGGGGCCGGTACCGCAGTAAAGGCCCACAGAGCCGACACTTGATCACGGGCACAGGGAGAACAGGCCCACGCTCCCCCCGGCGCTCCAACCAAGGCCTCCGGTGGGCAGCGTCCAGAGGACTGCAGGAGGGGGACGCTCGTCTCCGAACAGGAGGGTGGCTCACCTGGGCGTATGGAAGCGTCAGCCGGGCTGTGCGTCTCCCGCGGCACCTTCCGACTCACGAGGGGAAAGATGGCCGCCGTCGCTGAGACTCCGGATTCCGTGCGGCCGCGTCCGGCCGGGTCACCAGGCTTCCCTGGACATGGAGAGACATGGTGAGCCCTAAGGTGAGGATCCGGTCGTAGGCCGCAGGGCGAGAACCCCCCCAGCGGAGGCTTCACGGAGGGTTGCTGCAGACGGCCGACGCCGCCAGACCTAAATCGAGGCCCCGGCTTCTGGGTGTTGGACAGGCCGCAATCCGCAGGAGCCAGTACACCGGCTCCCTGACTCCGAGGCCGTAGTCCACCCTTGAGCGGGGGGCACACAGCAGTGGGGGACAGGATTAGGAGAGGTAAGGGGCACGAGGGGAGAGGTACGGGGGTAATAATTTCTCAGTTGCAGAGGAGCTCCCCGTTTGTGCTGCCACTTCGGTCAGGCTCCAGGCCACGCCCCTTACCCGTTTTAATTTTAAACTCAGTTACCGACCAGGTTCCCTCAACAAAAAGGCAGATGCCTTATCTCGCTCCCTAAGTTCAGAAGAACCCTCTGACCGTTCAAAAGAGCAATTTATCCTGGAATCCACCTCTTTTTCTGCAACTAATACCTCTCCACTTCCTCCTCCAGGGAAGATCTTCGTTGCACCAAATCTTTGCAAAAAACTTCTTACATGGGCTCACTCCTCCTCCTTCATGGGCCATGCAGGCGGTCATAAGTCACTTAAATTCATTCCGCGCTCCTACTGGTGGCCTCATCTCAGGACTGACATTCAGGAATTCGTGGCTGCCTGTCCAAAATGTGCTCAGCATAAAAGTCCCAAAGGTCCACCAGCCGGGAAACTCCATCCTTTGCCGGTACCACTAAGACCATGGACGCATATTTCTATGGACTTTATTACAGATTTACCTACGTCTGGTGGGCGGAACACCGTATGGGTCATAGTTGATCGATTCTCTAAAATGGCACACTTTGTTCCTCTGGCTAATCTTCCATCTGCATCCCAGTTGGCAAAATTGTTTATAGCAGAGATCTTTCGACTCCATGGTCTACCACAGGAAATCGTGTCTGATAGAGGTCCTCAATTTGTGGCCAAGTTTTGGAGATCCCTATGTTCTGCTCTTGGCGTGAAATTAAACTTCTCCTCAGGATATCATCCCCAAACGGATGGTCAAACAGAGAGAGTGAACCAGGATCTGGAGACTTTTTTGCGTTTATTCATGTCCTCCTCACAGGACAACTGGCTGGACTTCCTCCCATTCGCAGAATTTGCCCATAACAATCTTTTTCACTCTGCCACAAAATCTTCTCCATTCTTCATTAATTATGGTTACCATCCAAGAGTTCCTGACTTCCAACTTCTGCCTACGCTCGAGGTTCCTGCCGCAGAGTCAACACTTTGACAATTTACTGAAGCCTGGAAACAAGTTCACAAGACTTTGCTCAAGACATCCAAGAGATATAAGACCTATGCAGATCTGAAACGAAAAGCTGTACCAAGCCTTAAGGTAGGAGATCGGGTTTGGGTTTCCACACGTAACCTAAGATTAAAGGTTCCTACAAAAAAGTTTGCTCCCATATTTATTGGGCCTTACCCAATCGAAAAAGTGTTGAATCCTGTGGCTTACAAAGTGAAATTACCTCCGCAGTTAAGAATTCCTAATGCATTTCATATTTCTCTCTTAAAACCATTGGTACTTAATCGGTTCAGAGCCGCTCTCCCTAAATCACCCAAGATCCAATCAGCACATGGAGATGAATTTGAGATTCACAAGATCCTTGATTCTCGCAGACGTTATGGTCGCATCCAGTACCTTGTTGATTGGAAGGGGTATGGGCCAGAGGAGAGATCTTGGGTAGATGCAGAGGATGTCCATGCTCCAAGACTTCTTCGGACATTTCATGCCAAGTTTCCAACTAAACCACATAGGTGTCCGGAGTCCACCCGCAAAGGGGGAGGGGGGGTACTGTCAGCGTCCGGAGTCTTACCGGTACGCTGGGGCCGCGAAGCTGGCTTCCTTGGCGATGTGCGGGCAGCGGCGGAGGTGGGCTGCTGCGCAGGATCCGTGGGCAGCAGTAGCGGCGTTGAGGGGGTCCACTCGTGGCGGCGGGACGCCGCTACAGTGGGTCGCACTTGCTGAGCCGTTGCTAGGAGACCAGGGACAGTGAGCAATGTGGCTTTGCAAAAAGGTCTGCATTTCTGGGCGCCGCCATGTTGGAGACCAAGTTTTGAGCATAGTTCCTGTTTCCTGTTTCTTCCAGCCAATCCAGGGGAAGCTCTCCCTATAAAAGGGGGCTGGCTTAGGACAGGGATGCCAGTGCTTCAAGTTACAACCCTGTTGTAGGTGCTTTAGCCTGTGCTCCCAGGATTCCTGCTGTATTCTGGTTCCTCCTGATCCTGCTTGGTCGGTTCTCTGTTGCTGCTGCAGCCCTGCCGTTTCTACCCTGCTACTGCCTGTGGAAGCACTCCTGGAAAACACGGTCCAGTAAGACTCTTTGGGCACAGTCGGCCCCGGGTCTTCTGCCTCGTCTTTCAAGCCACACTCCACAGATCTCCTTCACCAGCCACGCCTTTGTACCACCGAACACAGCTTGCAGATTATTATCTTCAGCCTCGTTTTCCAAACCACAGTCCACAGTCCTTGTCTCCAGCCACGTTTTCAACCATCATCCACAGTTCCACAGTTCATCATCTACAATCTCGTCTTTCAAATCACAGTCCACAGTTCTTCGCCTCCAGCCATGTCTTTAACCATCGTGCACCAGCCTCGGTTCTCTACCTCAGCCCTGTTCATAATAAATACTTTCCATTGACTCTCAAACCCCGCCTACATTCTTCATTGCTCTGTGTCCCATGCGAAGGAACTATATCCAGCCCCCTCATCTGGTTCATTCACAGCCTGCTACCTCCTCGGGCAAATCTCAGCTGCCGGATCCTCAAACTATGCTAGACGTGACAATATAACTCTTTTTATTTTATAGGTAAAGTATCTTTGACCCTTCGGTGGTTGAAAAGCCCAAAGTGTGAACCTTCAGAACAATGTTCTGAAATTTCCCCTCTCTGGGATACATAGTGGGTTGGATACAGTGCTGGTTGGATACTGTGTGTGTTGGATACAGTGCGGGTCGTATACAGTGCGGGACATAGGACAGGTTGGATACAGTGAGGGATAGAGTGGGTAGGATATGGTGCTAGTTTAATACTGTGCAGGTTGGATACAGTGCGGATCCGATACAGTGCAGGATATATTACTGGTTGCATACAGTACGGGATACACTGCAGTTCAGATACAGTGTGGGTTGGATACTGTGTGAGTAGTATACAGTGCTAGATACATTGCTAGTCAGATACAGTGCGAGCTGGATATAGTGAGGGACACAGTGTGGGTCGAATACAGTGCAGAGCGGATAAACCAATAATGCACTTATTGTGACAGGGGATGCCGGTGGTGTATTCAGTGCAGGAGTGTCGGCAGTGCAGGGATGCTGGTAGAGTCCTCATTGTGAGGTTGCTGGCAGTGTCGGTACTGCTGGGCTGCTGGGAGTGATGGAGGTGTCCTCAGTGCAGAGATGCTGGTGGTGTCAGTACTGCAGGCTGTATTGGCAGTGTGGGGGTGCCAGAAGTATCCTTACTGACAGGGTGTCGGCAGTGCTGCATTGGACTCAGTGTGGGGCTGCCAGCGGTGTCCGTACTGCTGGGGTCCTGGCAGTGTTGGCAGTGACAGTCATGTCCTCAGTGCAGAATTGCTGATGGTGTTGGTACTGCTGGTAGTGTTGGTACTGCTGACTGTGTTGGCAGTGTGGGGGTGCCAAAGGTATCCTTACTGCATGGGTGTTGGCAGTGCTGACAGTGTCTTCAGTGTGGGGTTGCCAGGGGTGTCGGTACTGCTGGGGTACTAGTGGTGTCAGCAACATGGGAGTGCTGACGGTGTCCTCGGTGCTGGGGGTGCCGGCTGAGTCAGCAGTGCGAGGGTGCCAGTTGTGTCGGCAGTGCAGGAGTGACGGCAGTGTCCTCAGTGCAGGGGTGCCAACAGTGTCGGCAATGCAGGAGTGCCAGCGGTGTGCTGGAGTGTGTCAGCAGTACGGGGCTGCCGGTTGTGTCAGCAGTACAGGATTTGTTAGCTAGACAATCTCGTGATGAAAGAACAGGAACCTTTATTCACACTCCTCCATATCTTCCAGCACAAAGGCCTGATTCGGATCCTGTTGGATCTGCTTCCTGATGTGCAAAGTACTGATGTTTGGTACTTTGCACATGTGCATAACATAGTTGTGCGTGCATGAATGAGTTCTGTAATGTAGAAAACAAACCGGAATCAGACTGTTAGTGATTGACAGTCTGTTGCCATTTCGGGGGCGAGGAGGGGGTGGCGGCGGCATCACTTTGTGAAAATGGAGAGATGACGCCGTCATTAAGGAAATGGGACGATTCCAGGGATCTCCAAGCAGCTTCTGCGTTCCCATGAGTGCCGAAAGACGCCTGATGGTGAGTCAGTGATCCGATGCTTACATCCTATGATACAGGTCACTACTGCAGCAGGATGTATTGTAATAGAGACCTCCTGCTACATTAACATACAGAGCTATCACTGCTGATTCCTTGGAAGCAGCAGCGATAGCCATTCCATCAACATCTGAATTAGCCCCAATAAGCGTAACGGTTGAAAACTCTCCTTCGCCAACTTCCTCTAGCGCAATACTTGTAGCAGATGGTAAATGCTGTATGTTGTAAGCATAATGGTTGCAAAGATTAGTTACATGCTTAATAGCTATGTAAAGATCTCTCCACACTCCAGCTGCAGGTACATGGGGCCTGGTACAGTACATCTCTCCTCTCCTGCTTCTCACACAGACAGGGTCACTTCACTCCACAGCAAAGGTACATAATCCCTCCTCAGCGGGGACAGCTTTCACTTTCCAGCTGCTCTGGCTGGTAGCCACTTCACTTATCCATCCTCAAATAATATCCAAATCGGGGTGAATTTAAGGGTCATGCCGTTACAACATTGGCGGCTGCCCCTCTCAGACTAATTTTATTATTTTCATTGATTGGTTATACTGTAAGTAGGTTTACCATACCATTCCTGTATACCGGCATACTCATGGATTATACAGGTTCTGTGGCAGATTAAAACTAGGTGAAATGTAAAATTGAAGTCAGGTAGCCAAAGAACCTGTGCAATTCAAAAGTGTCCGGTTTAAAGTTATAATATGGTAAACCTAGTTCTAAGCACTTGCCAAATTTAATATAAAAATAAAGTAACCATGAACAATGACATTTTGTTTTATTTTTAATTTATATATGCATATTTACTAAGTAGCACAGCTTACAGGGGCAATCCTACACATTTACACTCCACTCAAGATACCAAATGGTGCAACAGAGTGGAAATTTTGTAAATCTCAGTCTGACAGTATTAAAACAAGCATCCAACTCGCCTCCAAACAAGTGCCGCCCCTAGGCACCTGCCTCGTGGGACTTTAACCACTGATCTGAATGGCAGTAACACACTGTACTGTGGCCCTCATTCCGAGTTGTTCGCTCGCAAGGCGATTTTAGCAGTATTGCACACGCTAAGCCGCCGCCTACTGGGAGTGAATCTTAGCTTCTTAAAATTGCGAACGAAAGATTCGCAATATTGCGATTACACATCTCGTAGCAGTTTCAGAGTAGCTTCAGACTTACTCGGCATCTGCGATCAGTTCAGTGCTTATCGTTCCTGGTTTGACGTCACAAACACACCCAGCGTTCGCCCAGACACTCCTCCGTTTCTCCAGCCACTCCCGCGTTTTTTCCGGAAACTGTAGTGTTTTTTCCCACACGCCCATAAAACGGCCTGTTTCCGCCCAGTAACACCCATTTCCTGTCAATCACACTACGATCGCCTGAGCGAAGAAAAAGCGGTGAGTAAAAATCCAAACTTCATAGCAAATTTACTTGGCGCAGTCGCAGTGCGGACATTGCGCATGCGCACTAAGCGGAAAAACGCTGCGATGCGAAGAAATTTTCAGAGCGAACGACTCGGAATGACCTCCAGTGTCCTCTCTGACCCCTCCAGGATTCTCACTCACTGCCTCCAAGCAATACTATGCAGCCTTGAAACAGAATAGATTATAGAGAACTACTCAGTGCGCAAACCAGCAGCTTAAAAAAGTGTTTTTCTCCTATGAGGTTCCTTTAACCCTCACCACAAGTGTAAAGAAATAGAGTATGGAGATTTCCACTTAACTAGCGCTATGTGTGGACTCTTCTTTTTTCCAGATCATTCCATCTTATTATCCAGATCAGTTTGACATATGAAAGTAAAAAAGTTATGTATAGTGTAATACCGTTTTAATTAACAATAACACAATAACATAACATACAAAAAGCAAGGATAAAACAAATGAGCTTTGCAACATAAATTGTGGGGTCAAATTATTTAGCCAAATCCCCTGAAGAGGCAAGTGAGGCAATGTGCATTTACCAGAATTATAGGGAACTGTGGTTTAGACAGTCCCTAACAGCGCGTGTGTCCCGTAATGGGTGTTCCGGACCAGCCCATCCACCGCACAGATCTTTATTGCTGTATCCTGGATAAGTACTCCCTCCTCACTGGCGTCTTAAGTGGGAAACCAACGCGTTTCAACTCTCAACTGGAGTCTTTTTCAAGGTTTGAATAATGACCCTCTTGACAGTTACATTTTTAAATATCCCTCCACCAATCACACTCCGTGGTTTGCAGCAGGAGCAGATTAGATAATTAGTCCTTCCTTGATGACGTCAGCTCAAGTTCCGCCGTCCATTCCTATTTACAGCGGTTGTCATGGCGACCGTTGTCATAACAGGCGTTCCCTATTCTACTGCGCCTGTGATGCCGCCGAACGTCTCTGTTCCGGCTTCCTCGTTGCCCTGGCAACCCGTTTGTCCTTTGGCGCGACGTCATTTCCGGTGACGCTTAACTGGAATGTATAACCTTCCAGTACTCGTTTTGAGGATCCACGTCCATCATTATCTTAACATCTCTAATACCTATATGACGGACATTTATTTGAGTAAATTTAGAAACAATTCTTGTTCTGTAGCGGAACGTCACTTCCGGTGACATAAGGACAGGGATTGGTGTTTCTAAAATAATTGAATCATACAGAAAATAATTGGATCATACAAACAAAATATACACATGAGTAATTAGACTGAGTAATAACAGTATATACATTAAAAATATACCATTATAAATAACTTTTATTTTTAAAATTACTCATGTGTATATTTTGTTTGTATGATCCAATTATTTTCTGTATGATTCAATTATTTTAGGAAGGACTAATTATCTAATCTGCTCCTGCTGCAAACCACGGAGTGTGATTGGTGGAGGGATATTTAAAAATGTAACTGTCAAGAGGGTCATTATTCAAACCTTGAAAAAGACTCCAGTTGAGAGTTGAAACGCGTTGGTTTCCCACTTAAGATGCCAGTGAGGAGGGAGTACTTATCCAGGATACAGCAATAAAGATCTGTGCGGTGGATGGGCTGGTCCGGAACACCCATTACGGGACACACGCGCTGTTAGGGACTGTCTAAACCACAGTTCCCTATAATTCTGGTAAATGCACATTGCCTCACTTGCCTCTTCAGGGGATTTGGCTAAATAATTTGACCCCACAATTTATGTTGCAAAGCTCATTTGTTTTATCCTTGCTTTTTGTATGTTCTGTTATTGTGTTATTGTTAATTAAAACGGTATTACACTATACATAACTTTTTTACTTTCATATGTCAAACTGATCTGGATAATAAGATGGAATGATCTGGAACAAAGAAGAGTCCACACATAGCGCTAGTTAAGTGGAAATCTCCATACTCTATTTCTTTACACTATGCAGCCTTGCTTCCTCTTTTCAGCACTTTCCATCTCATATTGTATGAGATGTAACACACTCACTGTGTCCACACTGCCCCATCCAGGATTACTCTATAGCCACTGTTCCCACATTGACCACTCTCTGTTGGCTTCTTGGGGCTTTTATGTATAGGGGACTCCTATTCCCCATTGTAATATTTCTGCAGCTCTTACCCTTTCCTGGGTGTTGCATGATGGAGAATGTCACTGGGCTGCTCATATTGTAGATGCTTCCCCCTTTAATTCCAGGAGGCCATCTCTGCACTGGTGCTGTCCCCCTTCACATGCTGTGCCCCACATGTTGTAATATCGGGGAAATCCAGGACCTCTTCTACTCCTGTCCTGGGACCCTGGAAACTGAACTCTTCCTGGACTATTGCTGCCCCAGCTACAGAGTTTCTCCAGTCTACATACACAGGATGCTATGCTCCACCCATTTTTCCCATGCAGCCTAGTGCCTCATCTCACGTGCAAAATTTCCCTGTCACCTCTGTCATATACATAGCATGCTTGGGCTAATGTCAGAGGGTGTGGCTTATGCAAACTTTACCCAGAGAGGGCATTACATTGTTAATTATCCTGACCCTGTGACTCTGACAATTCCTACATTTGACCATTTTTCATATTCCGAATGTACTTTATGTTTTGCTACTGTACAACATTACCAGACAGTCATAATTAGAGAGTTGTTAGAGAATTATGACCTTCGGACAGCTAAGTCCATACTTTCTAGAGGCAGTGTCTGATGAAGAACAAGCCATCGATAATCTTCATGCCCCAACACTGACAGTGTCCCCCGGGCTCATAGTTAAGCAAGTCTACATACCCCCAAAGGGTCTAATTAGAACTTCCAGAGCTAGAATTTAATTTTCGTAGTTTGTTGTCCCAGGACCATACAGTACTTCTTCTAAGGGTTGTGCCCTAAGTATTAGGCTGTGGCCATCATTAATCCCCAATCCCACCACCTAAATGGGTATTTCTATTACTTTCAAACTTTCTCCTCATGTTTATATTAGTAATGTGCACCGGAAATTTTTCGGGTTTTGTGTTTTGGTTTTGGGTTCGGTTCCGCGGCCGTGTTTTGGGTTCGAACGCGTTTTGGCAAAACCTCACCGAATTTTTTTTGTCGGATTCGGTTGTGTTTTGGATTCGGGTGTTTTTTTAAAAAAACCCTAAAAAACAGCTTAAATCATAGAATATGGGGGTCATTTTGATCCCATAGTATTATTAACCTCAATAACCATAATTTACACTCATTTCCAGTCTATTCTGAACACCTCACACCTCACAATATTATTTTTAGTCCTAAAATTTGCACCGAAGTCGCAGGATGGCTAAGCTAAGCGACCCTAGTGGCCGACACAAACACCTGGCCCATCTAGGAGTGGCACTGCAGTGTCAGGCAGGATGGCCCTTCCAAAAAATACTCCCCAAACAGCACATGACGCAAAGAAAAAAAGAGGCGCAATGAGGTAGCTGTGTGACGACTAAGCTAAGCGACCCTAGTGGCCGACACAAACACCTGGCCCATCTAGGAGTGGCACTGCAGTGTCAGGCAGGATGGTACTTCCAAAAAATACTCCCCAAACAGCACATGACGAAAAGAAAAAAAAGAGGCGCAATGAGGTAGCTGTGTGACGACTAATCTAAGCGACCCTAGTGGCCGACACAAACACCTGGCCCATCTAGAAGTGGCACTGCAGTGTCAGGCAGGATGGCCTTTCCAAAAAATACTCCCCAAACAGCACATGACGCAAAGAAAAAAAGAGGCGCAATGAGGTAGCTGTGTGACGACTAAGCTAAGCGACCCTAGTGGCCGACACAAACACCTGGCCAATCTAGGAGTGGTACTGCAGTGTCAGGCAGGATGGCACTTCCAAAAAATACTCCCAAACAGCACATGACGCAAAGAAAAAAAAAGGCGCAATGAGGTAGCTGAGTGACGACTAAGCTAAGCGACCCTAGTGGCCGACACAAACACCTGGCCCATCTAGGAGTGGCACTGCAGTGTCAGGCAGGATGGCCCTTCCAAAAAATACTCCCCAAACAGCACATGACGCAAAGAAAAAAAGGGGCGCAATGAGGTAGCTGTGTGACGACTAAGCTAAGCAACTCTAGTGGCCGACACAAACACCTGGCCCATCTAGGAGTGGCACTGCAGTGTCAGGCAGGATGGCCCTTCCAAAAAATACTCCCCAAACAGCACATGATGCAAAGAAAAAAAGAGGCGCAATGAGGTAGCTGTGTGACGACTAAGCTAAGCGACCCTAGTGGCCGACACAAACACCTGGCCCATCTAGGAGTGGCACTGCAGTGTCAGGCAGGATGGCCCTTCCAAAAAATACTCCCCAAACAGCACATGACGCAAAGAAAAAAAGAGGCGCAATGAGGTAGCTATGTGACGACTAAGCTAAGCGACCCTAGTGGCCGACACAAACACCTGGCCCATCTAGGAGTGGTACTGCAGTGTCAGGCAGGATGGCCCTTCCAAAAAATACTCCCAAACAGCACATGACGCAAAGAAAAAAAGAGGCGCAATGAGGTAGCTGTGTGACGACTAAGCTAAGCGACCCTAGTGGCCGACACAAACACCTGGCCCATCTAGGAGTGGCACTGCAGTGTCAGGCAGGATGGCCCTTCCAAAAAATACTCCCCAAACAGCACATGACGCAAAGAAAAAAAGAGGCGCAATGAGGTAGCTGTGTGACGACTAAGCTAAGCGACCCTAGTGGCCAACACAAACACCTGGCCCATCTAGGAGTGGCACTGCAGTGTCAGGCAGGATGGCCCTTCCAACAAATACTCCGCAAACAGCACATGACGCAAAGAAAAAAAGAGGCGCAATGAGGTAGCCTTGTGACGACTAAGCTAAGCGACCCTAGTGGCCGACACAAACACCTGGCCCATCTAGGAGTGGCACTGCAGTGTCAGGCAGGATGGCCCTTCCAAAAAATACTCCCCAAACAGCACATGACGCAAAGAAAAAAAGAGGCGCAATGAGGTAGCTGTGTGACGACTAAGCTAAGCGACCCTAGTGGCCGACACAAACACCTGGCCCATCTAGGAGTAGCACTGCAGTGTCAGGCAGGATGGCTCTTCCAAAAAATAATCCCCAAACAGCACATGACGCAAAGAAAAAAAGAGGCGCAATGATGTAGCTGTGTGACGACTAAGCTAAGCGACCCAAATGGCCGACACAAACACCTGGCCCATCTAGGAGTGGCACTGCAGTGTCAGGCAGGATGGCCCTTCCAAAAAATACTCCCCAAACAGCACATGATGCAAAGAAAAAAAAAAAGAGGCGCAATGAGGTAGCTGTGTGACGACTAAGCCAAGCGACCCTAGTGGCCGACACAAGTACCTGGCCCATCTAGGAGTGGCACTGCAGTGTCACGCAGGATGGCCCTTCAAAAAAATACTCCCCAAACAGCACATGACGCAAAGAAAAATGAAAGAAAAAAGAGGTGCAAGATGGAATTGTCCTTGGGCCCTCCCAAAAACCCTTATGTATTAAATACATTACATGCACACTTTAACGAACCCATCATTTCAGCGACAGGGTCTGCCACACGACTGTGACTGAAATGACTGGTTGGTTTGGGCCCCCACCAAAAAAGAAGCAATCAATCTCTCCTTGCACAAACTGGCTCTACAGAGGCAAGATGTCCACCTCATCATCATCGTCCGATTCATCACCCCTTTCACTGTGTACATCCCCCTCCTCACAGATTATTAATTCGTCCCCACTGGAATCCACCATCTCAGGTCCCCGTGTACTTTCTGGAGGCAATTGCTGCTGGTGAATGTCTCCATAGAGGAATTGATTATAATTCATTTTAATGAACATCATCTTCTCTACATTTTCTGGAAGTAACCTCGTACGCCGATTGCTGACAAGGTGAGCGGCGGCACTAAACACTCTTTCGGAGTACACACTGGAGGGAGGGCAACTTAGGTAGAATAAAGCCAGTTTGTGCAAGGGCCTCCAAATTGCCTCTTTTTCCTGCCAGTATACGTACGGACTGTCTGACGTGCCTACTTGGATGCGGTCACTCATATAATCCTCCACCACTCTTTCAATGGTGAGAGAATCATATGCAGTGACAGTAGACGACATGTCAGTAATCGTTGGCAGGTCCTTCAGTCCGGACCAGATGTCAGCATCAGCAGTCGCTCCAGACTGCCCTGCATCACCGCCAGTGGGTGGGCTCGGAATTCGTAGCCTTTTCCTCGCACCCCCAGTTGCAGGAGAATGTGAAGGAGGAGATGTTGACGGGTCGCGTTCCGCTATACTTGACAATTTTCTCACCAGCAGTTCTTTGAACCTCTGCAGACTTGTGTCTGCCGGAAAGAGAGATCCAACGTAGGTTTTAAATCTAGGATCGAGCACGGTGGCCAAAATGTAGTGCTCTGATTTCAACAGATTGACCACACGTGAATCCTGGTTAAGCGAATGAAGGGCTCCATCCACAAGTCCCACATGCCTAGCGGAATCGCTCTGTTTTAGCTCCTCCTTCAATGCCTCCAGCTTCTTCTGCAAAAGCCTGATGAGGGGAATGACCTGACTCAGGCTGGCAGTGTCTGAACTGACTTCACGTGTGGCAAGTTCAAAAGGTTGCAGAACCTTGCACAACGTTGAAATCATTCTCCACTGCGCTTGAGACAGGTGCATTCCACCTCCTTTGCCTATATCGTGGCCAGATGTATAGGCTTGAATGGCCTTTTGCTGCTCCTCCATCCTCTGAAGCATATAGAGGGTTGAATTCCACCTCGTTACGACCTCTTGCTTCAGATGATGGCAGGGCAGGTTCAGGTGTTTTTGGTGGTGCTCCAGTCTTCTGTACGCGGTGCCTGTACGCTGAAAGTGGCCCGCAATTCTTCTGGCCACCGACAGCATCTCTTGCACGCCCCTGTCATTTTTTAAATAATTCTGCACCAACAAATTCAAGGTATGTGCAAAACATGGGACGTGCTGGAATTTGCCCAGATGTAATGCACGCACAATATTGCTGGCGCTGTCCAATGCCACAAATCCCCAGGAGAGTCCAATTGGGGTAAGCCATTCTGTGATGATCTTACTCAGTTGCCGTAAGAGGTTTTCAGCTGTGTGCGTATTCTGGAAAGCGGTGATACAAAGCGTAGCCTGCCTAGGAACGAGTTGGCATTTGCGAGATGCTGCTACTGGTGCCGCCGCTGCTGTTCCTGCAGCGGGAGGCAATACATGTACCCAGTGGGCTGTCACAGTCATGTAGTCCTGAGTCTGCCCTGCTCCACTTGTCCACATGTGGTTAAGTGGACATTGGATACAACTGCATTTTTTAGGACACTGGTGAGTCTTTTTCTGACGTCAGTGTACATTCTCGGTATCGCCTGCCTAGAGAAGTGGAACCTAGATGGTATTTGGTAACGGGGGCACACTACCTCAAGCAATTGTCTAGTTCCCTGTGAACTAACGGCGGATACTGGACGCACGTCTAATACCAACATAGTTGTCAAGGCCTCAGTTATCCGCTTTGCAACAGGATGACTGCTGTGATATTTCATCTTCCTCGCAAAGGACTGTTGGACAGTCAATTGCTTACTGGAAGTAGTACAAGTGGTCTTCCGACTTCCCCTCTGGGATGCCGATCGACTCCCAGCAGCAACAACAGCAGCGCCAGCAGCAGCAGGCGTTACACTCAAGGATGCATCGGAGGAATCCCAGGCAGGAGAGGACTCGTCAGACTTGCCAGTGACATGGCCTGCAGGACTATTGGCTTTCCTGGGTAATGAGGAAATTGACACTGAGGGAGTTGGTGGTGTGGTTTGCGCGAGCTTGGTTACAAGAGGAAGGGATTTACTGGTCAGTGGACTGCTTCCGCTGTCGCGCAAAGTTTTTGAACTTGTCACTGACTTATTATGAATGCGCTGCAGGTGACGTATAAGGGAGGATGTTCCGAGGTGGTTAGCGTCCTTACCCCTACTTATTACAGCTTGACAAAGGCAACACACGGCTTGACACCAGTTGTCCGCATTTCTGTTGAAATAATTCCACACTGAAGAGCTGATTTTTTTTGTATTTTGACCAGGCATGTCAATGGCCATATTCCTCCCACGGACAACAGGTGTCTCCCCGGGTGCCTGACTTAAACAAACCACCTCACCATCAGAATCCTCTTTGTCAATTTCCTCCCCAGCGCCAGCAACACCCATATCCTCATCCTGGTGTACTTCAACACTGACATCTTCAATTTGAATATCAGGAACTGGACTGCGGGTGCTCCTTCCAGCACTTGCAGGGGGCGTGCAAATGGTGGAAGGCGCAAGCTCTTCCCATCCAGTGTTGGGAAGGTCAGGCATCAAAACCGACACAATTGGACTCTCCTTTGGGATTTGGGATTTCGAAGAACGCACAGTTCTTTGCTGTGCTTTTGCCGCAAATCTTTTCTTTTTTCTAGCGAAATAACTAATAAACACAAAGTAAACGGAGAAGCCCAAAGGCTCAGGAATTGGGTGTCTCCCTAGTGTCAGGAATGCTCAGATAGAATAGAGCGGACAATGAAGCGAGGTGTAGTGATTTAACATGTGGAGCACCTGAAATGATGTTCCTAAGAGCAACAGAAAAAACCCCAAAGGGTTACCAACGGGTGTGGGAATAAACTCCTTGGTTAGAGATAGAAATATAGACACAAGGAGAGTATCCACAATCCTAACCCCCACTTGCAGGGCACAGGTTCAGCTTACTGCCACTAAACTGACACCTGGACGCCCTGCACAGTGAGGGAGGATTAAGCAAGCAGGTCTGAGAGTACAGCCGCAAACCTGCTGGGTTCACAGAATAGCAAAAGAACCCCAGCAGGTCAAACAACTGACTCCAGTCTTACTGCTAGGTCCGGATTGGCAGAATGAAGTACCGAATCCCAAGGCCTATTCGCAGTAAGCAACAAGTAAATACAAAGTCACACAGTACTAGCTAACTCTCTGGAACTGACTAACAAACAAAGATTCAGCAGCATTTGCCTAGCCTGAGAGGATGGTTTATATAGCAGGTGCTGTCCACGCCCCACTCAGACCTCTCAGACTGTGAGCACAAAACCAGCGCCAGATTCCCTGCCGTGCACAGAGCCTGCAACCACTACACAGTAAAAACCCGGACCGGAGTAACAGCTGCGCTCAGGTTACTTCGCTAACACTTGCCTCCCGGTTGCCATGGCGACGTGGCAGCACAGAGCAGGAGATCCTAACAGGGGGGCGCCAAAATATATTTTTTAATTTGCCCCCCCAACCTAAAAACATTTTGGCGCCCCTGACTGCTTCTCATTAATTTTATAAACAGATGAGTGATACATGTATTTAATCTTGGCTTATGAAAGTTATTATTTGATTTTTTTACCAAATTTTGTAAGTTAACCCTTCATTCAAATTTTGTGCTACCTTTTATAAGTGACATACCTGTACATAAGCCTCCCCCAAGCGTACAGTTGAAACAGATCACATTCATTCACAAATATTATCTTCCAGTTACATATAACAAAGAATGACTTATGGGCCCTACACACTGGTGGATATTTAAGAACGATATGGATGATATTGTTAAAAAATTAATGATATTTTGTTCATATCGTTCAGTGTGGAGGCACCGACGTTGAACAATGCACGTCCCCACAGTTAATACTAATAAACTCCTGTCGTTGGTCTATCATTGTTTATCATTGCAAGCCAATTTGGACAATATCAATGTTTGCAATGTCAAATCGTTAAAATCATTAATACAAATCACTCAGTGTGTATGCAAAAAAATTGCTACTGAAAAAATGTTCATTGTTCATATCGTTCATTGTTCAAATCGCCCAAATCGCAGTGTGTAGGACCCTTTACTCCCATTGGGACTGGTACAGATGTAAAATAGGTATAAATTACTAAAAAGAAATGTGTTCAGAAAATGTATTTCTGCACATACAGTATGCAGAGCTGTAGGCTTCTTGATACATATACACGTCTGCATTGGCAACATGTGCAACTGATTTATTGCAAGCCACCTTCATCAGAGTGTACTTGTAACTAGCTTATAGTAGGTGCAAATGAAATGCCTCTTATGTTCATGTGCTGATCTGAATGGGCATCATTTTGTGTGAATACACCCTTAATGAATTTGCCTATTTGAAAAAATGCCCCTCCCGGTATCCATACTGCCTCTCTGGTTGTAATCGCAGATTTTTTTGGAATATGCTTGAGTCTCCATTTGTTGAAAACTCCACCAAAATGAGTCCTCTATGGAACAACCCAACCTCCCATCCAGGCCTCACTCATAATTCATTTGAGTTTTGGACTTCATCTTTTCATATGTTTATCATGTGGCTGTTTCTTGTCTTCCCGGATGTCAATGGCCTCGAGCAACGGTTTAGCCTCCCTCATCTTGCAATATTTAGAAATTAGATATCTCTATGTCTCGATTTACTCCATTTATTCTGTGTCCTACCCCACCACTCTGGAATATCTATGTCTTCTCAGGTCAGACTCAAAGGGCCTTATCTCCACACTATATCATACCTTACAAGTACACAACCAACTACCCAAGGACCTGCATGAGCTAAAGTGGAGGAGGACATTGGTGATAGTTGTCACGATCCGGGTATCTGGACGCCATTTCTTACCCATCAGATGCCTCCTAAGGCTGGCTCAGCGCTCCAGGACCGGATCCCATCTGTTATCCTGATGTGTACATTCCTGTATCCTCTCCTGTCACTCTGGGATGCTGTCACAGTAAACGCCATATTACACCTGGCATGGGGTCTCCCGCGGCTTCCGCCGCCGTCCCTGAACTTCTGCATGCAGAGTGTCTGAGTGGCGATTACGTCAGCCGCGGCCTCCGCTGTGTCCGCGTGGTTGGATGTGCATCTGTCAGCCTGGCGCCTCCTGTCTCCGGTGGCCGGCGCCGCCATTACTGTTTTCATTACCACATGGATTACAAACCAAACTTCCCTCCAAGTGTCTGCATGGGCGCAGCCATCTTGGATTCTGTCAGCTGATCATTTCCACCAATCTGTTCTCAGTATTGATAATCTGCATAATTGCCTAGCCAATCCCTTCCTTGCTGCAGGTATAAATACACTGTGCCTGAGCAAGGAAGGCGTCAGTGCTTTGGTTGTCAAACCTAGTTCCTGTTTGTCTCTCTCCTGTGATTGTCTTCCAGGTTCCAGCTCCTGTCTCAAGACTTCCACCATAGAGACCCGCACCAGCATTCCACCTGCGGTGTAACCTGACTCTCCAATCCATTGTGGATTCATCTATTTCCAGCTACAACATTACCTGCTTCCAGCTCAGCTTCCAGCAGAGTACAGCTTCCCTTAAAGGGCCGGTGTCCTTTCTACACTTTACCACTCTCCACCGGTATTATTATTTCTCCGCTCTCAAGTTCTACATTTCAGTTCACATTTCATCGCTCCCAAGTTCATTTATTATTTAACTGGTTCCAGCCAGTATCCACTCCGTGCTAACAACAGTCTGGTTCCAGCCAGTATCCACAGCAGCTGTTTTATCTTCAGCAACCCAGCTTTTCCTGGAACACCAGCTGGCACAATCCTGGGTTATCTCCATTGCTACAGTCGGGCCTGGTAAGGACTTTCCATCTAGAAGATCATAAGAACTATCTCACACTACCAGTGCCCTGTGGCTCCTGCCATCCTGTAGTACCCAGGAACTGTATTTATTCTTTGCTGACTTTTACGTTTTCTTTTACTGCTGCTGTGTTGCGGAGTTGTCAAAATAAACATCATTGACTTTTATCCAAGTTGTCGTGGTCACGCCTTCGGGCAGTTATTATTCATGTTACTTACATGTCCAGGGGTCTGATACAACCTCCCAGGTTCCGGTACATCTCAGCCCCTACAACTGAGGCTGCCTCCCGTCAGCTCAGGCCCTCAGTTGTGACAGTAAGCACTGACCTAATGAATCCAGCCGGAGACCAGGATCAAGCGGCCAGGCCGATGCAAGAACTGGCAGCCCGACTAGAACATCAGGAGGCTGCACAGGGCCACATCATCCGCTGTCTCCAGGATCTCTCTACTCGGCTGGATGGGATTCAGACAACTCTCCGTGGATCAGGCGCATCTGGTGCGTCAACCACAGTGACTCCAGCTATAACCCCACCCACCTTACCCATTTCTGCTCCACGTCTTCATCTTCCAACGCCAGCAAAATTTGATGGATCTCCAAGATTCTGCAGGGGATTTCTCAACCAGTGTGAGATTCAGTTTGAGCTACAACCTGGCAATTTTCCCAGTGACCGTACAAAAATTGCCTACATTATTTCTCTTCTCAGTGGCTCAGCCCTTGATTGGGCATCACCGTTATGGGAGAGGTCCGACACCCTGCTATCTTCCTACACTGCCTTCGTGTCAACATTCAGGCGCATCTTCGACGAGCCAGGCCGGGTAACCTCAGCTTCATCCGACATTCTCCGTTTACGCCAGGG
Organism: Pseudophryne corroboree; assembly: GCF_028390025.1. Taxonomy (NCBI): domain Eukaryota; kingdom Metazoa; phylum Chordata; class Amphibia; order Anura; family Myobatrachidae; genus Pseudophryne; species Pseudophryne corroboree. The sequence goes on from NC_086448.1 coordinate 572,506,741, forward strand.
GTCACGTACTGTAGGACAATATCTGATACAGTTCCAGATCCTGGCATCCGAACTGGCATGGAACGACGAGGCCCTGTATGCTGCATTCTGGCATGGCTTATCTGAGCGTATTAAAGATGAGTTAGCTACCAGAGACTTACCTTCTAAGTTAGATGAGCTAATCTCACTCTGCACGAAAGTTGATTTACGTTTCAGAGAGAGAGCAACTGAGCGTGGAAGATCATCTGCTCCAAAATCTTCTGCTCCTCCTCCTCGTCAACTGTCACCATCTAAAGATGAGCCCATGCAACTTGGCCGTTCCCGTTTAACTCCTGCTGAGCGCCGAAGACGTCTCTCCGAGTTTCTCTGTCTCTATTGTGCAGCTCCGTCTCACACCATTAATGCCTGTCCCAAACGTCCGGGAAACTCCAAATCCTAGCTCGCCAAGGAGAGGGCCGGCTAGGAGTAATGATCTCCTCTCCATCTCCTCAAGATTGTAATCTCCCAGTCTCGCTTCAAGTTGCTCAACGTTATCGGAACGTCATTGCCCTCCTTGATTCCGGAGCAGCTGGGAACTTTATTACCGAAGCCTATGTTAAACGGTGGTCCCTACCCACCGAGAGACTTCCTTCGTCCATTTCTTTAACTGCCGTGGATGGCAGCAAAATTTTTGATGCAGTTATTTCTTTAAGGACTCTACCAGTTCGTCTGAGAGTGGGAGTTCTTCATTCCGAACTTATTTCTTTTTTAGTGATTCCAAGAGCCACTCATCCTGTGGTCCTGGGCCTTCCATGGCTCCGTCTTCACAATCCTACAATTGATTGGACGACTACGCAAATCCTGGCATGGGGTTCCTCCTGTGCTGAGACATGTTTGTTTAAAGTATTGCCTGTCTGTTCTTCCTCCCCCAGGTCGTCTGATGTTCCACCTCCTCCATATCAAGATTTCACGGATGTGTTCAGTAAAGCTTCTGCTGATATCCTTCCTCCTCATAGAGAATGGGACTGTCCGATTGATCTCGTTCCAGGGAAGGTTCCACCTCGAGGCCGAACTTATCCGTTGTCTCTGCCTGAGACGCATTCTATGGAGGAATATATTAAAGAGAACCTAGCAAAGGGGTTCATTCGACCTTCTTCTTCTCCAGCCGGCGCAGGCTTCTTTTTTGTAAAAAAGAAAGATGGTGGTCTGCGGCCGTGCATCGACTACAGAGGTTTGAACGACATTACCATCAAGAACCGTTATCCTTTACCCCTGATTACTGAGCTCTTTGACAGAGTTAGCGGAGCTACCATCTTTACAAAGCTGGACTTGCGAGGTGCATACAATCTCATCCGGATCCGTGAGGGTGACGAGTGGAAGACCGCCTTTAACACCCGTGACGGACATTATGAGTACCTCGTCATGCCCTTCGGATTGAGCAATGCTCCAGCTGTCTTCCAGCATTTTGTCAATGAGATCTTCAGAGACATTCTATACCGTCATGTCGTGGTCTATCTAGACGATATCCTCATTTTTGCCAACGATTTAGAAGAACATCGTTTTTGGGTTAAAGAGGTTCTGTCCCGTCTCCGTGTCAATCATCTCTATTGCAAATTAGAAAAATGCGTCTTTGAAGTCAAGTCCATTCCGTTTCTAGGGTACATTGTGTCCGGTTCCGGACTAGAGATGGATCCTGAGAAACTACAAGCAATCCAAAATTGGCCGGTACCCTTAACCCTCAAAGGGGTCCAGAGGTTCTTAGGGTTCGCCAACTATTACCGAAAGTTTATACGAGACTTTTCCACCATTGTGGCGCCTATTACTGCTTTCACTAAGAAGGGTGCTAACCCGGCCAAGTGGTCTGAAGAAGCCATGCAAGCATTTCATCTTTTAAAACAAAGGTTCATCTCTGCGCCTGTTCTGAAACAGCCTGACATCGACTCTCCTTTCATCTTAGAGGTGGATGCCTCCTCCGTTGGAGTAGGAGCGGTGTTATCTCAGAGGGCTAAAGATGGCCATTTACACCCTTGCAGTTTCTTCTCCCGGAAGTTCTCCCCAGCTGAGCGCAACTATGCCATTGGCGACCAGGAGTTGCTAGCCATCAAGCTCGCTCTAGAAGAGTGGAGGTATCTGTTGGAGGGAGCTTCTCATTCAATCACCATACTTACAGACCACAAGAACCTTTTATACCTGAAGGACGCACAATGTCTCAACCCTCGTCAGGCCAGATGGGCACTTTTCTTTTCCAGGTTCGACTTTAAACTCCAGTTCTGTCCGGGCTCTCAGAATCGCAAGGCCGATGCCCTTTCCCGCTCATGGGAGCAAGAAAATGAGTCAGAGTCTTCAGACAAGCATCCTATTATAAATCCGTTGGCATTCTCCACGGTAGGGATGGACTCTACGCCCCCATCAGGGAAAAGTTTTGTGAAGCCGATGCTAAGGAAGAAGCTCATGCATTGGGCCCATGCTTCCCGTTTTGCCGGACATACAGGTATCCAAAAAACCCTGGAGTTTATCTCTAGGTCCTATTGGTGGCCAACTCTGAAAAAGGACGTCTTGGAGTTTATTGCATCTTGCCCAAAGTGTGCCCAACATAAAGTATCCCGCCAGTCGCCTGCGGGGCAACTGGTTCCACTATCCGTTCCCCGTCGACCATGGACCCACTTGTCGATGGATTTCATTACAGACTTACCCATGTGCAACAAGTTCAATACCATCTGGGTGGTAGTTGACCGGTTCACCAAGATGGCACACTTCATTCCTCTCACCGGTCTTCCGTCAGCTTCCAAGTTGGCTCAAGTATTCATACAAGAGATCTTCCGACTCCACGGTCTTCCTGAAGAAATTATCTCAGATCGAGGAGTTCAATTCACAGCCAAATTCTGGCGAAGTTTATGTCAAGTCCTCCAAGTCAAGCTAAAGTTTTCCACGGCTTACCATCCTCAGACCAATGGTCAAACCGAGAGGGTGAATCAGGACTTGGAGGCCTTCCTCCGCATCTATGTGTCCTCCTCTCAAGATGACTGGGTTCAATTACTTCCCTGGGCCGAGTTCTGTCATAACAACCAGTATCATTCTTCATCTGCTTCAACACCATTCTTCACTAACTTTGGATTCCACCCTAAAGTCCCTGAGTTCCAACCGCTTCCAGCAACTTCTGTTCCCGCAGTGGATATCACCTTGCATCAGTTTGCCAATATCTGGAAGAGCGTACGATCAGCTCTGCTCAAGGCATCGTTCAGGTACAAGAAGTTTGCGGATAAGAAGCGTCGAGCAGTTCCTGCTCTCAAGGTGGGTGATCGGGTATGGTTATCCACGAAGAATTTGAGGTTAAGAGTTCCCAGTATGAAGTTTGCACCTCGCTATATCGGTCCTTTCAAGATTGAACAAGTCATCAATCCTGTTGCTTACAGACTCCAGTTGCCTCCCTTCTTAAAAATACCCAGGACATTCCATGTTTCCCTGTTGAAACCGCTGATCTTGAATCGGTTTCATTCCTCACTTCCTCCAACTCCGAAAGTCCAAACTCAACGAGGCGTTGAGTATGAAGTGGCCAAGATCCTGGACTCACGTCACCGTTACGGTCAACTACAATATCTTATTGACTGGAAGGGTTATGGTCCTGAGGAACGTTCATGGACCAATGCTTCTGATGTCCATGCTCCTGCCTTGGTCCGGAGATTCCATTCCAAGTTTCCTCAAAAGCCAAAGAAGTGTCCTGGGGCCACTCCTAAAGGGGGGGGTGCTGTCACGATCCGGGTATCTGGACGCCATTTCTTACCCATCAGATGCCTCCTAAGGCTGGCTCAGCGCTCCAGGACCGGATCCCATCTGTTATCCTGATGTGTACATTCCTGTATCCTCTCCTGTCACTCTGGGACGCTGTCACAGTAAACGCCATATTACACCTGGCATGGCGTCTCCCGCGGCTTCCGCCGCCGTCCCTGAACTTCTGCATGCAGAGTGTCTGAGTGGCGATTACGTCAGCCGCGGCCTCCGCTGTGTCCGCGTGGTTGGATGTGCATCTGTCAGCCTGGCGCCTCCTGTCTCCGGTGGCCGGCGCCGCCATTACTGTTTTCATTACCACATGGATTACAAACCAAACTTCCCTCCAAGTGTCTGCATGGGCGCAGCCATCTTGGATTCTGTCAGCTGATCATTTCCACCAATCTGTTCTCAGTATTGATAATCTGCATAATTGCCTAGCCAATCCCTTCCTTGCTGCAGGTATAAATACACTGTGCCTGAGCAAGGAAGGCGTCAGTGCTTTGGTTGTCAAACCTAGTTCCTGTTTGTCTCTCTCCTGTGATTGTCTTCCAGGTTCCAGCTCCTGTCTCAAGACTTCCACCATAGAGACCCGCACCAGCATTCCACCTGCGGTGTAGCCTGACTCTCCAATCCATTGTGGATTCATCTGTTTCCAGCTACAACATTACCTGCTTCCAGCTCAGCTTCCAGCAGAGTACAGCTTCCCTTAAAGGGCCGGTGTCCTTTCTACACTTTACCACTCTCCACCGGTATTATTATTTCTCCGCTCTCAAGTTCTACATTTCAGTTCACATTTCATCGCTCCCAAGTTCATTTATTATTTAACTGGTTCCAGCCAGTATCCACTCCGTGCTAACAACAGTCTGGTTCCAGCCAGTATCCACAGCAGCTGTTTTATCTTCAGCAACCCAGCTTTTCCTGGAACACCAGCTGGCACAATCCTGGGTTATCTCCATTGCTACAGTCGGGCCTGGTAAGGACTTTCCATCTAGAAGATCATAAGAACTATCTCACACTACCAGTGCCCTGTGGCTCCTGCCATCCTGTAGTACCCAGGAACTGTATTTATTCTTTGCTGACTTTTACGTTTTCTTTTACTGCTGCTGTGTTGCGGAGTTGTCAAAATAAACATCATTGACTTTTATCCAAGTTGTCGTGGTCACGCCTTCGGGCAGTTATTATTCATGTTACTTACATGTCCAGGGGTCTGATACAACCTCCCAGGTTCCGGTACATATCAGCCCCTACAACTGAGGCTGCCTCCCGTCAGCTCAGGCCCTCAGTTGTGACAATAGTTTTAACCCAGAACAATAGGAAAAAAATATTTGCATGTACAGGTATGCCTAAATCATCAATCTGCACTAGGATTAAAGAAAGACCTTATAAATTATAATCTTGAACCTGCGCAACACCAAGCTATTTTTCTGAGTGTTTCCAGCCAATGTTGCAGGGGATGCCTCCATACAAAAAAAAAAAAGTCCTATGAGTGGTGAGGCTATCCAATTATTGTAGGCTTCTGACATGAGGTTCACAATCTCATCGCTCATGTAATGAGTATTCAGATGCATCCTTGACTCTCTTACTCCCTCATTCCCTGCACACTCCCAAAGGTGTCTGCTCATTCTGCCCAATTAATTGGTCATATCCTACAAGCCACCTGTGCCCTGATCATGGCTAACTGGAAAGACCCAGCTGCAACATATAGTACATTCCCTTCTTAATAATAAGATATGGCAAATTTATTGTTTGGAATCACTTAACATACTCCATGACAAATTTTCTAGCATTTAGATGAATCACTTTGGGGCTGAGTCGCATGTAAAAGCACACCTAGCAGCATCTATTGGCCACCACACATCTGCAATTTCATGAAAATGGCCAAAAAAGTCCCTTTTGTACTGTACACCCGTGTGGCCAAATATGCAAGCACTGAAAAGCCCACTTTTAGCATCCATGCACACTGTTATACCAATATGTGTCGCAACATTGAAAATTGCACCATCCTATGGCAAGTGCATTTTCTCCATCTGACATGTGTGGAATCTGTGAATGAAGCTGCTTGTCTGCAAACACCAGAGCCGTAACTACGTGTGTGCTAGGTGTGCACAGCGCAGTTGCGCTGAGGGCGCAACGGCAGAATTCTATGTCAGAGGTTTGTAATGAGTCAAATTGACTCATTACAAGCTGCCTGTGCTGTGTGCGTCGCGCCGAAGGAGAAGAGGAGACGAGCCGCTCTGGAGGCTGGGGAGGAGAAGGAGGGAGGGGGACTGGAGCCGCAGCAGTGCTATGTAATTGGTAGCAGTGCCGCTGAAACTGTCCCTCTCCTTCCACATTGGCTTGCCGGTACTGCTGTGAATGCTAGGATGCGCTTCCCTCATCCCAGCATTCACAGCGGCGGCGGCTAGCCAATGCAGAAGGAGAGGGACAGCTGCAGCGGTGCCACCACCAATTACATTGCGCTGCTGTGGATCTCGAGTCCCCCTCCCTCCTCCTTCTTCCCTGCCTGGGACCTGCCTGACTGACTGCCAGAGCCAGCGGTGAGATCTATCTATCTATCTATTTATCTATCTGTCTCTATCTATATATCTGTCTATCTATCTATTCTGTCTGCTGTAATGTGTAAAAAGGGGGATGCTGTCTGCCGTAATGTGTATAAAGGGGGACGCTGTCTGCCGTACTGTGTAAAAAGGGGACGCTGTCTGCCGTAATGTGTAGAAAGGGGATGCTGTCTGCCATAATGTATAAAAAGGGGACACTGTCTGCCGTAATGTGTAAAAAGGGGGACGCTGTCTGCCGTAATGTGTAAAAAAGAAGACGCTGTCTGCCGTAATGTGTAAAAAAGGGACGCTGTCTGCCATAATGTGCAAAAAGGGGGATGCTGTCAGCCGTAATGTGTAAAAAGGGGGACGCTGTCTGCCATAATGTGTAAAAAGGGGGACTGGCTGCCGTAATGTGTAAAAAGGGGGACTGGCTGCCGTAATGTGTAAAAGGGGCTCTACCTGGTGTAGTTGCGCTACTGTGCGTTGTAATTTGAATAATGGAGACTACTGTGCACCGTAGTATGAATTGGTATTATTTTTGTGGCCACACCCCTTCCCCATGAAGCCACTCCCCTATATTTTTTGCATGCGCCTAAGGCGCTCACTGCCCCTATTTTGCATAAAGGGTCGCCAATGCCGTTTCTTGCATACAGCTCTAAAAGGGTGGTCTTCAGTATGCCAGCTCTTGGGATCCCGGCGCACAGTATACCGGCGCCGGGATACCGACAGCCGGCATACCGACAGCCGGCATACCGACACTTATTCTCCCTCGTGGGGGTCCACGACCCCCCTGGAGGGAGAATAAAATAGTGTGGCACGCGTAGCGCACCACCGTGCCCGTAGCGTGGCGAGCGCAGCGAGCCCGCAAGGGGCTCATTTGCGCTTGCCACACTGTCGGTAAGCCGGCGGTCCTACTCCCGGCGCCGGTATGCTGGTCGCCGGGAGCCCGACCGCCGGCATATCGTAGTGAACCCCTCTAAAATGCCTAGTTGCGGCACTGGCAAACACTCCCATAATATGCCCACTGAATGGTCAACTTTTGCACTCACAAGCAGCCACCTCCCTGTCAATACACAGGAATGCTCATGACATTTTGACCACTTTTCTGATATGGTCTAAATCGATCGCAACAGCACCGGTATGCAAACACTACAGAATGTGTGGGATGCGGTTATGTGACCAGTGGTCAGGAGACCGTTGGTCACAATACCGGCGCTGGCATGCTGACCAACAGAGACTATTCCCAATCATGAGTGTCCACCACACCCATAGAGTGGGAATAGAACCTTTGGCAAGCACAGCGAGTCACAGAGCCTGCTGTGTGGCGAGTACAGTGAGCCCGCAAGGGGCTTTGTTGCACTTGCCCCCCCCACCAGCCATCTACCGAATGGGATTCCAGCGTTGGTATGGTGACCGGCGGTCTCCCGACTGCCGGTCACCCGATACCAACCAATATGTGTAACTCATGTATCATAGCGGTTTTCAGAAATTGCAGTTGCAAATTGTTCAACTATCTTGTATCTTAAAATGTTTATACAGCTAAGTTTTATTATTCTGTTTTACCGTATTTCTCAGTTACTGCTCTAGATGTGTTATTAGAATGCATTGCTCTGAAAATATTTGTGATATACTTTACCAGCTCCCCTCCCTTTTTGTATTTCTGTACATTCTTTCCCCCTTCAAAAGTCAATAACATTTCTATTAAAAAAGTTTAATTTAAATCCATAAAAAATAAGCAACAATTGCATTCAGTTAAACATACAGTACTGTATCTTGCATTTGGAGTTCCTTGAGTCAGAATGGGCTTTAAGTGCATATAGTGTACAGTATGTTTGTGCATGTAGAAGATGAAGAACTGAGGGACAGATACTGTAGTCTGGAGGGAAATTTAACATCCAAAGCAGGTTCTACTGATTGATTGGAAAACTGGACAGGATACTGTATGTGGGTAAATTATTTGAGCAGGAAAAAGCAGAAGATGATGACTCAGCTGTCAGGCCTATCAGGTTGACTAAGGCTAAGTGCTTTGGTGGGCTTATTTTAGGGCTGGAAGGAGGAGCACCAGCCTCTTTCATCAAGACATATTTGCAGAAGGCCGTGCTTTTTGTTCTATTATACATCTTTAATGTCTTTCTTTGTTCCCTCTGTCTGTCTGTGCCTGCTCTTCTTCTGCCCTTTTCCCTTTTTTTTCCCTTTTATTTCCATCCAGCAACCTGAGTCTCTCATTTCATCTTCCCTTGTCTACATCTTTCCCTTTTCTTTTCATTACACTTTGCCTTGTTTTTCTATTTTCCTACCTATTTTTTTCTGTTCTTCCTTGTTGATGTGTTTGCTGACAATGTGGCCCAGCTGCTGATCTGTGCCCCCTGTGCATTTCTAGGATGCCATCTCAAAGGTCCACGGTGCAGTGAACCTCTGGGATTTGATGTCACAGCCACAGCAGGTCAGGGCTCTCTCTCCTTTCCTGCTGCAAGCCTCTTCAGTTGGGGCCAGCAGCAGGAATAGAGGGGGTCTGCATTGGAGCCTGGTTCTTGCAGGACCGAAACTTCGACATTCATCATTTTTGCACAAATGTGCATCTTAACTGCAATGCGATGCATTTCATAACCATTTCATAAGTCTGCACTGATTATTTTAACACTTGTAAATCTGTGTGCAACTGAGTCTGAATCTGTATATGAAGCTCAAAGGAAAAATAGACACAGCCACTGCATCGTTGCACTTTGTGACTCAAAGTTGCACTTTGAGTTTTCAAAGTTGTGACTCATGGTTGCTCTTTCAGACTCAAGATGCAGTCCCTTCTGGAGCTGCTCAATTTTGCATGCAGGTTTGTACCCACAGGGTGGATTTTCTACAGGAAACAGGAGCTGGCTATGGTGGTCTACACCTTATTTAGGACATCAGGCTCAAATAGGCATATTAATCCTATTTGTAATAGCCTATTTGGAATAGGCTGTTTATTGTGGTGTTTTTCCAGTAAGAAGGCTGAGGTTGCCACCTTCAATGGAGGGGTCAAGTTCTAGCCCAATTTCAGAATCAGTATGTGTTACTGACAGATGGGATGTCCAACGGAATTTCACCGGGTTCCCGACAGCCGGTATTTTAGCTGCATCCTTTTCATTTTTTCTGATGAAGTAAGGTCTCTTTCTCAAGCATGTTGTGCATGGCTGAGTAATAAAACCTCCCTGATTTATAGAAGTTATTATTTGAAAACATGTTGTTTCATAGCTGCTTACTTGTGCTTTTGTTTGCCGCCAATATGTTTTTATTTTTGTTCTTCGGTTTAATTAAATAGAGATGAGCGGGTTTGGTTCTCTTAGAACTTCCCGATCCCAGTCCGGCTCAAGGTTTCCGGCCTTACTCGGATCCCAAATCAAGGCAAAACGTAATCATCCCACTGTCAGATTCTCATGAGTTTTGGATTCTATAAAAGTCCCCGGTGATCGGTGCCATTTTCACTCCAGCTGTGGAGAGTGTTCTGGACGGGCATGTCCATCTCAGTACTGTGTTGTCTGGCTGGTGTGGGGATCGTGTATCTAATAGGGGTGCTCTGTCTGCTGTATCTGAAAGGGATTCTCTGTCTGCTGTATCTGAAAGGGGGACTCTGTCTGCTGTATGAGTCCAGGGGTGCTCTGTCTGCTGTATCAGTACATGGGTGCTCTGTCAGCTCTATCTGAAAGGGGTGCTCTGTCTGCTGTATCAGTTCAGGGGTGCTCTGTCTGCTGTATCTGAAAGGAGTGCACTGTCCATACATCCAGTGGGCTCTACACTGGTGTTAATTTAAGTAACCCAGTATAACATACAGGGGCTGGTGTGTCCTATTATCAGTATCAGTGTGCTCTGTCTGCAGTATCAGTCCAGGGGTGCTATCTGTACCTGAAAGGGGTACTCTGTCTGCTGTATCTGAAAGGGTTGATCTGTCCGTCCATCCAGGGTCTCCACTCAAATGTAAATTTAAAATAATAAAAGCTAAAAACAAAAAGCCTAAAAATATAATTATAAAAATTATTATTTTTTTGTTTGTGCTGTACCCCAGTGTATTATACAATTTTTATTTTATATTCATAAGTACTGTGATACTTCCGGTCAGACCACAGTATATTATTATTTTGTACTTACACACGTATTGTGTGACACTGTTGGTGAAGGTGGTACCACAGTAATATTTTTGTACTCATCTCATGCCACACTGTTGGTGAAATTAAACCACAGTATTTGATTACTATTTCTGACTCAATTTTTAGATTGTAAGCTCGCAAGAGCAGGGACTTCATTCCTCATGTGCCTTTCCTTCCCTTACTTACACTAGCTTATTGTCCATACTCCCTTTGATGGCACCTAACCCCGGGTTTTCTATACCTGTCCTATATTGTCTTGAACTGTAAGTGCTGTTTTCTTGTTTGCTCATTTGATTATGTACAGTGTAATGGGCGCTGCGGATCCCTTGTGGCACCATGTAAATAAAGAATAATAAAAACACATGTATTGTGTGACACTGTATGTGAAAGTAAACCGTAGCGTGACACTGTAGGTGGTACATTTATGTACAAATTGTGGAGTGTGCTATACCCCACTTGGTTCATGCTTATTGATAGATATGGAGATTGAACAATTGTGAGGAGAGGCATAGACGGCTTAAATCAGGGCATGTCAAATAAAAAAAAAGGAAAAGTCGGATTAGTAAAAGTCAGATTAGTGGAATAATCAATAAAAATTGTTGTTTATGCAATAAAGACTGTCACCAATGCCCCCAATGATTAATTTACGTTTTTAAAATCAACCAAATTAAATGAAATTACTAATAAATCCTTCCTTCCACTACATACATACTCTTGGGCCCCTGATCTAGTTATTGATAAAGATCTGTGTCAGACCATTTTTGCTGATTTTGGTTACATATTTGAAACATTTTGTTTTGCTTTTTTGTTTGTTCGTAGTGTATTATTAACCCCAATAACATTAATTTCCATGAATTTCCAGGCAATTGTGACCACAGTACAAACACAATGAAAAATATATATTGTACAATTTATTGTATATTTAGATGTTTTAATCATCTGTACAGATTATTTTCAGCCAGATGTGGCTCCTTTATATAGAATCCAAAACCTGTAAGATCCGACGCTGGATGAAAACAATATTGTGATGTGGTCAAAATTGACTGGAAATGAGTGGAAATGAATGTTATTGGGGCTAATAATACTATAGGAACAAAAACAGACTCAAATTCTTTGATTTTAGCTGTTTTTAGGGTTTTTGTAAAAAAAAAAATACAGATCCAAAACAAAAAACAAAACCCGCAAGAGCGGTTTTGGCAAAACCAATGCAGATACAAAACACGAAGGAGATACAGATACAAAACCAAAGCCCAAAACTCTACTATTTAAGCTATTGGACATTCTGAATTTAACACTATGTAAAAAAATGTCCAAATATACTACATTATAAAAGTATTTGGAATTTATGAAGTTGTTATAAATAAATTATTTAAATTCACCATACTTTCTTTTCATGGTCTTTATTTTAATTGAGAGTGTTAATTATAATCTAATATGTGGTTCATTTGGATAAATGTGCGGATAGGGGGCTTAAAATATGCCCATTAGCAATTTAACGAGTTTTGGGTACACAGAACATTTCCGGTTATAATGTCAACGTTCATATGTAATCAGAAGGTTGACATTGATGTGTTGACGTGGTAAAAATGTTGACAACTGCAAAATGTCGACAGTGACATAACTGTTTGGATGGGGATACAATCAGACTAAAAGCACAGTGTCAACATTTCAACAATATCAATAGTCTAATGTTAACATAATGAATGTCACATTGTGAACATCAACAAAGTATATTCCATTATGGTAAAAAAGGCATGCTCCCACCTGATAATATGAGAGATGGATCCGCCTAGTGTGTAGGGGATGCGGTCAACATCCCGCCGGACGGAATCCCGGCGGTCGAAATACAGACTCCGGAATCCCGATCGGCTCAATCCCAACATATTCTCCCTCCATGGGTATCCACGACACCCAAAGAGAGAGAATAAAATAGTGTGTCGAGCGTTGCGTGGCACCGTGCCCGCAGCGTGGCAAGCGAAGTGAGCCCGCAAGGGGCTGCATTCCGCTCGCCACCCCTGTCGGGATTGTGTGGTCGGGATTCTGGCGACGGTATTTTCGACCGCCGGGATCCCGTCCAGCGGGATTACGTACTGATCCCGTGTGTAGCTTGGTCTGGGGTGCCTGGGTCTTAGGCACCCTAACCCTCTGGACCCCATAGCAATCGCAGCACCACCACTTTTCTGTTTTAGAAGCTTTACTAAATCTTACTAAAAATTTCTATTTTGTATACATACATGGCATAACTACACAGCTGATACCATGTACAATATAGGTAAAACCAAGTTTGGGCATATTACTTTTCTGGTTTGTTTCAAAATAGTGCTATTATTTATGGTAGATTTCCATTAAGGCTATAAAAGGTCTAGCGATGTAGCCATGCTCATTGTGGCTACATCTAGACACGACCGTGTGCATGTCTAAGAAGCGCATGTGCCCCATTCACTTTGAATGGGGTGGAAAAAACGTAGTTCAGCTGGCTAGGAGTGCGTGTCCCAGAAAGATGTAGCTACGATGAGCGTGCCAACATCTGTAGTTGGGCATGACTCACAATCCAGGCCTTGCATAGATGTGTCCCTGTGTATGTGGGATTTATCTAATTACAGTGTAATGTTATATTAGGCCTAATTCAGACTTAATTGCAGCAGCAAAATGTTTCTCTAATGGATAAAACCATGTGCACTGCAGGTGGGGCAGATTGTGGAAGTAGGGGTTATTCTGCATTCAGCAGCATGACCTCGCTGGCGATGTTGCCTGCCGGACCATGGAGGATACCACTGATGACATGCAGGAGCATGCATCATCAGCAACATACTGCATACAAACTGGATGATATCGTGAACGATGTGTCAGAATCGGGCACATCGTGACGATATTGTCCTAGTGTGTATGCACCTTAAGTGTCCTTTTAGTTTGCAGAAACAGATAAATAAATAGTTAAATAAGTAAATAAATAGGAACACACTGTAGGAGGACAGCTTGAAGAGCACTATGTGGACCATGTTCACGATTTACAGGAAGCCTTAAACAAGGTCTAAAAAGCAAAATATTTCTAGGATGACTACAAAGTTATATTTAATGGAAGGGTGGTTCTAAAGATATGGGCGGTTAGATTTGTGATGTGCCATATACACTTTTGCACATTGTACCATACTTGCCTACTTTTGAAAAAACATTTCAGGGAGACTGTGAGAGTAACACCTATTAGCGCGGACGTGTACTGCTACATCTGAGAGGTATGTCATAAAAATGACTTGCATCCAAATGTAAATGAGCCCCAAAGTTAGTAAGATCTACTTGTTGATGAAAATACACTGATATTTTGCAGGATTTGTTAGTATATTGTGTTTAATAAGAGGTTCCATATACTGTAAGTGGCCACCAGAAACCTATTTTAAAATCTATGTAGCAATAGGGATCATTCTGCCTTATAACCAATGCAGGGTAATGGCACTGATGAGCCCATGTGAATGTATGTATCTCTGATTTCTTAATTTCCCCCAAGAATGTAACAGCTGCATAATGTGGATAAGGTACAATCAGGGAGATTGATGGACTATTCAGGGAGTCAGGGAGATTGCTGCTATTTCAGGGAGTCTCCTGCAGAATGAGGGAGGGTAGGCAACTATGCATTGTACCCCTTCAGATTTCTCCACATCTCCAGCCATATAAGGGCCCTACTAGTTTGCAAAGGCATCTCCTAGATTGTGACATACTGTAGGTATGCATTACTAAGCACTGAGTGGACAATATCTAATAAAATGGCCATCATACAGTAGTATATGAATCTGATGCAAGATGATACTAAATGCATGCGACATATAAACATGCTGTATGTTTAGGCATGTTATAACATATTAAATAAATGTTTTAACATTTCTATTTTAGAATAATTGCACCAGTAAAGGTATAGATGTAAGAAACAGTAGTTATGATGAGCAATCTGTTTTCTATCTTTTTACTATTTAGAGCAATATAGCAGAATACAGATAAAGTGTAAGAAAAGTTTTCTGTTTGTTTTTACGCTATATATGCTTTGTGTCATTCTTTTGCATTGATAATTTAAACTATGAATACAAAAAATTGCAATTAATAAAAGTAGAAACCAAATTAAAATGCAATTAAAATTGTGATGTTGCATTTGTTATATTATATTTTTACAAAGCATAACAATTTAATTTTTTATGAGAAATTTTATTATTTTGCATTTATTGTATATAATGCATGATCTACTGCCATCTAGTGAGCTCTAACACTGAAAGCAATGAACATACTAAAATAACTTTAGCTCGGTTTAAATTACAGAAAAATAAATAACAGAAATGTATTTTCAATCAATAAAATAAGACTGCAATAATTGTACAGTAAGCACTGTACACACTTATCAAAAAATTCTGTACATGGTTATACATTTTGTATGTTTCTTTATCATAGCCCCAGGTCTATATATTATGCAGTATGCAAAATCAGAAATACATTGCAAAATGACATTCCACAGAATGGCATAATGGAACTCAAAGTTTATACTGCCAGAATGTTGCACCATTATTAAACAGCATGCTACACCGCAAAACGCATTTTGTAGTAATTTTTATAACAACTACAACTGTATTATTTAGGCAGTAAGCAATAAAATAATGAAACTTCTGATGCATTTTGTGATTCCCAAAGTGCTGTCATAAAGACAAATACAGTATAAGAAAATATAATTTAAAACATAAAAATATATGTTTGGGGTGCAGGTGTTGAAGTGGACAAAATAAAATATTTATGTATTGAAGGCTGGACTCAGATCCCTGCTGTTCTCTGAATTTTCGCTTTATGTGTGTTTACTGTATGCATGTGTATATATATATATATATATACATACATACACACACACACACACACAGAATTATCAGATACAACGCTGGATTTATACGGCAGTACCGCTGGACATATACGGCAGGATCACTGGACTTATACGGCAGGATCTCTGGAATTATATGGCAGGATCATTGGATTTATACGCCAGTAACACTGGAATTATACGGCAGGATCACAGGACTAATACGCCAGTACCACTGGAATTATATGACAGGATCACTGTAATTATACGGCAGTACCACTGGACATATACGGCAGTATCACTGGACTAGAATTATACGGCAGCACCACTGGAATTATATGGCAGATTCACTGGATTTATACGCCAGTACCACTGGAATTATATGGCAGGATTACTGGAATTATACGGCAGGATCACTGGAGTTACATGCCAGTACCACTGGAATTATACGGCAGGATCACTAAATTTATACAGCAGGATCACTGGAATTATATGGCAGAATCACTGGATTTATATGCCAGTACCACTGGAATTTTACGGCAGGATCACTGGATTTATACGCCAGTACCACTGGCATTATACAGCAGGATCACTGGAATTATACGGCAGTACCACTGGATTTATACGGCAGTACCACTGGACATATATGGCAGTATCTCTGGACTGGATTTATATGCCAGTACAACTGGAATTATACAGCAGGATCATAGAGTTATACGCCAGTACCACTGGAATCATACGGCAGGATCACTGGACTAATACACCAGTACCACTGGAGTTATACGGCAGGATCACTGGATTTATACGGCAGTACCGTTGGACATATACAGCAGTATCAGTGGACTGGAGTTATACGCCAGTACCACTGGAATTATATGGCAGGATCTCTAGATTTATACGGCAGTACCGTTTGACATATACGGCAGCATCAATGGACATATATTGCAGTATCACTGGAAATATATGCCAGTACCACTGGAATTATACAGCAGGATCACTGGAATTATACGGCAGGGTCACTGGAATTACACGGCAGGATCACTGAAGTTATACGCCAGTAACACTTGAATTATATGGCATGATCACTGAACTAATACACCAGTACCACTGGAAATATACGGCAGGATCACTATAATTATACAGCAGTACCACTGGATTTATATGGAGTACCACTGGACATATACGGCAGTATCACTGGACTGGAATTATACGCCAGTACCACTGGAATTATACAGCAGATTCACTGGATTTTTACGCCAGTACCACTGGAATTTTACGGCAGGATCACTGGAATTATACGGCAGGATCACTGGAATTATACGGCAGGATCAATGGAATCATACGGAAGGATAACTGGAATTATATGGCCTTATCACTGGATTTATACCCCAGTACCAGTGGAATTATACAGCAGGATCACTGGATTTATACGCTAGTACCACTGGAATTATACGTCAGGATCACTGGACTTATACGCCAGTACCACTAGGATTATAAAATAGGGTCACTGGAATTATACGGCAGTACCACTGGACTTATACAGCAGTACCACTGGACATATACGGCAGTATCTCTGGACTGGATTTATATGCCAGTACCACTGGAATTATATGGCAGGATCACTAGAATTATACGCCAGTACCACTGGAATTATACGGCAGGATCACTGGACTTATACGGCAGGATCACTGGAATTATTCGGCAGGATCAATGGAATTATACGGAAGGATAACTGGAATTATATGGCATTATAACTGGATTTATACACCAGTACCACTGGAATTATACGGCAGGATCACTGGATTTATACGCCAGTACCACTGGAATTATACAGCAGGATCACTGGACTTATACGCCAGTACCACTGGACATATACGGCAGTATCACTGGACTGGAATTAAACGCCAGCACCACTGGAATTATACGGCAGATTCACTGGATTTATACGCCAGTACCACTACAAATATATGGCAGGATTACTGGAATTATACGGCAGGATCACTGGAGTTACATGCCAGTACCACTGGAATTATACGGCAGGATCACTAAATTTATACAGCAGGATCACTGGAATTATATGGCAGGATCACTGGATTTATATGCCAGTACCACTGGAATTATACGGCAGGATCACTGGATTTATACGCCAGTACCACTGGCATTATACAGCAGGATCACTGGAATTATACGGCAGTACCACTGGATTTATACGGCAGTACCACTGGACATATATGGCAGTATCTCTGGACTGGATTTATACACCAGTACAACTGGAATTATACAGCAGGATCATAGAGTTATACGCCAGTACCACTGGAATCATACGGCAGGATCACTGGACTAATACACAAGTACCACTGGAGTTATACGGCAGGATCACTGGATTTATACGGCAGTACCGTTGGACATATACAGCAGTATCAGTGGACTGGAGTTATACGCCAGAACCGCTGGAATTATATGGCAGGATCACTCGATTTATACGGCAGTACCTTTGGACATATACGGCAGCATCAATGGACATATATTGCAGTATCTCTGGAAATATATGCCAGTACCACTGGAATTATACAGCAGGATCACTGGAATTATACGGCAGGATCACTGGATTTATACGGCAGGTTCACTGGAATTACACGGCAGGATCACTGCATTTATACACCAGTAACATTTGAATTATATGGCATGATCACAGGACTAATACGCCAGTACCACTGGAAATATACGGCAGGATCACTATAATTATACAGCAGTACCACTGGATTTATATGGAAGTACCACTGGACATATACGGCAGTATCACTGGACTGGAATTATACGCCAGTACCACTGGAATTATACGGCAGATTCACTGGATTTATACGCCAGTACCACTGGAAATATACGGCAGGATCACTGGAATTATACGGCAGGATCACTGGAATTATACGGCAGGATCAATGGAATTATACGGAAGGATAACTGGAATTATATGGCCTTATCACTGAATTTATACCCCAGTACCAGTGGAATTATACGGCAGGATCACTGGATTTATACGCCAGTACCACTGGAATTATACGGCAGGATCACTGGACTTATACGCCAGTACCACTAGCATTAAAAAATAGGGTCACTGGAATTATACGGCAGTGCCACTGGATTTATACGGCAGTACCACTGGACATATACGGCAGTATCTCTGGACTGGATTTATATGCCAGTACCACTGGAATTATATGGCAGGATCACTAGAGTTATACGCCAGTACCACTGGAATTATACGGCAGGATCACTGGATTTATACGGCAGGATCACTAGAATTATACGGCAGGATCAATGGAATTATACGGAAGGATAACTGGAATTATATGGCATTATCACTGGATTTATACACCAGTACCACTGGAATTATACGGCAGGATCACTGGATTTATACGCCAGTACCACTGGAATTATACGGCAGGATCACTGGACTTATACGCCAGTACCACTAGCATTATACAACAGGATCACTGGAATTATACAGCAGTACCACTGGACTTTTACGGCAGTACCAATGGACATATATGGCAGTATCTCTGGACTGGATTTATATGCCAGTACCACTGGAATTATACGGCAGGATCACTAGAGTTATACGCCAGTACCACTGGAATTATACGGAAGGATCACTGGATTTATACGGCAGGATCACTGGATTTATACGGCAGTACCGCTGGACATATACGGCAGGATCACTGGACTTATACGGCAGGATCTCTGGAATTATATGGCAGGATCATTGGATTTATACGCCAGTAACACTGGAATTATACGGCAGGATCACAGGACTAATACGCCAGTACCACTGGAAATATACGACAGGATCACTGTAATTATACGGCAGTAGCACTGGACTTATACGCAAGTACCACTGGACATATATGGCAGTATCACTGGACTGGAATTATATGCCAGCACCACTGGAATTATACGGCAGATTCACTTGATTTATACGCCAGTACCACTGGATTTACATGGCAGGATGACTGGAATTATATGGCAGGATCACTGGACTTACATGCCAGTACCACTGGAATTATACGGCAGGATCACTAAATATATACAGCAGGATCACCGGAATTATATGGCAGGATCACTGGATTTATATGCCAGTACCACTGGAATTATACGGCAGGATCACTGGATTTATACACCAGTACAACTGGCATTATACAGCAGGATCACTGGAATTATACGGCAGTACCACTGGATTTATACGGCAGTACCACTGGACATATACAGCAGTATCTCTGGACTGGATTTATATGCCAGTACAACTGGAATTATACAGCAGGATCATAGAGTTATACGCCAGTACCACTAGAATTATACGGCAGGATCACTGGACTAATACACCAGTACCACTGGAATTATACGGCAGGAACACTGGATTTATACGGCAGTACCGTTGGACATATACGGCAGTATCAGTGGACTGGAGTAATACGCCAGTACCGCTGGAATTATATGGCAGGATCACTGGATTTATACGGCAGTACCTTTGGACATATACGGCAGCATCAATGGACATATATTGCAGTATCTCTGGAAATATATGCCAGTACCACTGGAATTATACAGCAGGATCACTGGAATTATACGGCAGGATCACTGGATTTATACGGCAGGTTCACTGGAATTACACGGCAGGATCACTGCATTTATACACCAGTAACACTTGAATTATATGGCATGATCACTGGACTAATACGCCAGTACCACTGGAAATATACGGCAGGATCACTATAATTATACAGCAGTACCACTGGATTTATATGGAAGTACCACTGGACATATACGGCAGTATCACTGGACTGGAATTATACGCCAGTACCACTGGAATTATACGGCAGATTCACTGGATTTATACGCCAGTACCACTGGAATTATACGGCAGGATCACTGGAATTATACGGCAGGATCACTGGAATTATACGGCAGGATCAATGGAATTATACGGAAGGATAACTGAAATTATATGGCCTTATCACTGGATTTATACCCCAGTACCAGTGGAATTATACGGCAGGATCACTGGATTTATACGCCAGTACCACTGGAATTATACGGCAGAATCACTGGACTTATACGCCAGTACCACTAGCATTAAAAAATAGGGTCACTGGAATTATACGGCAGTGCCACTGGATTTATACGGCAGTACCACTGGACATATACGGCAGTATCTCTGGACTGGATTTATATGCCAGTACCACTGGAATTATATGGCAGGATCACTAGAGTTATACGCCAGTACCACAGGAATTATACGGCAGGATCACTGGATTTATACGGCAGGATCACTGGAATTATACGGCAGGATCAATGGAATTATACGGAAGGATAACTGGAATTATATGGCATTATCACTGGATTTATACACCAGTACCACTGGAATTATACGGCAGGATCACTGGATTTATACGCCAGTACCACTGGAATTATACGGCAGGATCACTGGACTTATACACCAGTACCACTAGCATTATACAACAGGATCACTGGAATTATACAGCAGTACCACTGGACTATTACGGCAGTACCAATGGACATATACGGCAGTATCTCTGGACTGGATTTATATGCCAGTACCACTGGAATTATACGGCAGGATCACTAGAGTTATACGCCAGTACCACTGGAATTATACGGAAGGATCACTGGATTTATACGGCAGGATCACTGGATTTATACGGCAGTACCGCTGGACATATACGGCAGGATCACTGGACTTATACGGCAGGATCTCTGGAATTATATGGCAGGATCATTGGATTTATACGCCAGTAACACTGGAATTATACGGCAGGATCACAGGACTAATACGCCAGTACCACTGGAAATATACGACAGGATCACTGGAATTATACAGCAGGATCACTGGAATTATACGGCAGGATCACTGGATTTATACGGCAGGTTCACTGGAATTACACGGCAGGATCACTGCATTTATACACCAGTAACATTTGAATTATATGGCATGATCACAGGACTAATACGCCAGTACCACTGGAAATATACGGCAGGATCACTATAATTATACAGCAGTACCACTGGATTTATATGGAAGTACCACTGGACATATACGGCAGTATCACTGGACTGGAATTATACGCCAGTACCACTGGAATTATACGGCAGATTCACTGGATTTATACGCCAGTACCACTGGAAATATACGGCAGGATCACTGGAATTATACGGCAGGATCACTGGAATTATACGGCAGGATCAATGGAATTATACGGAAGGATAACTGGAATTATATGGCCTTATCACTGAATTTATACCCCAGTACCAGTGGAATTATACGGCAGGATCACTGGATTTATACGCCAGTACCACTGGAATTATACGGCAGGATCACTGGACTTATACGCCAGTACCACTAGCATTAAAAAATAGGGTCACTGGAATTATACGGCAGTGCCACTGGATTTATACGGCAGTACCACTGGACATATACGGCAGTATCTCTGGACTGGATTTATATGCCAGTACCACTGGAATTATATGGCAGGATCACTAGAGTTATACGCCAGTACCACTGGAATTATACGGCAGGATCACTGGATTTATACGGCAGGATCACTAGAATTATACGGCAGGATCAATGGAATTATACGGAAGGATAACTGGAATTATATGGCATTATCACTGGATTTATACACCAGTACCACTGGAATTATACGGCAGGATCACTGGATTTATACGCCAGTACCACTGGAATTATACGGCAGGATCACTGGACTTATACGCCAGTACCACTAGCATTATACAACAGGATCACTGGAATTATACAGCAGTACCACTGGACTTTTACGGCAGTACCAATGGACATATATGGCAGTATCTCTGGACTGGATTTATATGCCAGTACCACTGGAATTATACGGCAGGATCACTAGAGTTATACGCCAGTACCACTGGAATTATACGGAAGGATCACTGGATTTATACGGCAGGATCACTGGATTTATACGGCAGTACCGCTGGACATATACGGCAGGATCACTGGACTTATACGGCAGGATCTCTGGAATTATATGGCAGGATCATTGGATTTATACGCCAGTAACACTGGAATTATACGGCAGGATCACAGGACTAATACGCCAGTACCACTGGAAATATACGACAGGATCACTGTAATTATACGGCAGTACCACTGGACTTATACGCAAGTACCACTGGACATATATGGCAGTATCACTGGACTGGAATTATATGCCAGCACCACTGGAATTATACGGCAGATTCACTTGATTTATACGCCAGTACCACTGGATTTACATGGCAGGATGACTGGAATTATATGGCAGGATCACTGGACTTACATGCCAGTACCACTGGAATTATACGGCAGGATCACTAAATATATACAGCAGGATCACCGGAATTATATGGCAGGATCACTGGATTTATATGCCAGTACCACTGGAATTATACGGCAGGATCACTGGATTTATACACCAGTACAACTGGCATTATACAGCAGGATCACTGGAATTATACGGCAGTACCACTGGATTTATACGGCAGTACCACTGGACATATACAGCAGTATCTCTGGACTGGATTTATATGCCAGTACAACTGGAATTATACAGCAGGATCATAGAGTTATACGCCAGTACCACTAGAATTATACGGCAGGATCACTGGACTAATACACCAGTACCACTGGAATTATACGGCAGGAACACTGGATTTATACGGCAGTACCGTTGGACATATACGGCAGTATCAGTGGACTGGAGTAATACGCCAGTACCGCTGGAATTATATGGCAGGATCACTGGATTTATACGGCAGTACCTTTGGACATATACGGCAGCATCAATGGACATATATTGCAGTATCTCTGGAAATATATGCCAGTACCACTGGAATTATACAGCAGGATCACTGGAATTATACGGCAGGATCACTGGATTTATACGGCAGGTTCACTGGAATTACACGGCAGGATCACTGCATTTATACACCAGTAACACTTGAATTATATGGCATGATCACTGGACTAATACGCCAGTACCACTGGAAATATACGGCAGGATCACTATAATTATACAGCAGTACCACTGGATTTATATGGAAGTACCACTGGACATATACGGCAGTATCACTGGACTGGAATTATACGCCAGTACCACTGGAATTATACGGCAGATTCACTGGATTTATACGCCAGTACCACTGGAATTATACGGCAGGATCACTGGAATTATACGGCAGGATCACTGGAATTATACGGCAGGATCAATGGAATTATACGGAAGGATAACTGAAATTATATGGCCTTATCACTGGATTTATACCCCAGTACCAGTGGAATTATACGGCAGGATCACTGGATTTATACGCCAGTACCACTGGAATTATACGGCAGAATCACTGGACTTATACGCCAGTACCACTAGCATTAAAAAATAGGGTCACTGGAATTATACGGCAGTGCCACTGGATTTATACGGCAGTACCACTGGACATATACGGCAGTATCTCTGGACTGGATTTATATGCCAGTACCACTGGAATTATATGGCAGGATCACTAGAGTTATACGCCAGTACCACAGGAATTATACGGCAGGATCACTGGATTTATACGGCAGGATCACTGGAATTATACGGCAGGATCAATGGAATTATACGGAAGGATAACTGGAATTATATGGCATTATCACTGGATTTATACACCAGTACCACTGGAATTATACGGCAGGATCACTGGATTTATACGCCAGTACCACTGGAATTATACGGCAGGATCACTGGACTTATACACCAGTACCACTAGCATTATACAACAGGATCACTGGAATTATACAGCAGTACCACTGGACTATTACGGCAGTACCAATGGACATATACGGCAGTATCTCTGGACTGGATTTATATGCCAGTACCACTGGAATTATACGGCAGGATCACTAGAGTTATACGCCAGTACCACTGGAATTATACGGAAGGATCACTGGATTTATACGGCAGGATCACTGGATTTATACGGCAGTACCGCTGGACATATACGGCAGGATCACTGGACTTATACGGCAGGATCTCTGGAATTATATGGCAGGATCATTGGATTTATACGCCAGTAACACTGGAATTATACGGCAGGATCACAGGACTAATACGCCAGTACCACTGGAAATATACGACAGGATCACTGTAATTATACGGCAGTACCACTGGACTTATACGCAAGTACCACTGGACATATATGGCAGTATCACTGGACTGAAATTATATGCCAGCACCACTGGAATTATACGGCAGATTCACTTGATTTATACGCCAGTACCACTGGATTTACATGGCAGGATGACTGGAATTATATGGCAGGATCACTGGACTTACATGCCAGTACCACTGGAATTATACGGCAGGATCACTAAATATATACAGCAGGATCACCGGAATTATATGGCAGGATCACTGGATTTATATGCCAGTACCACTGGAATTATACGGCAGGATCACTGGATTTATACACCAGTACAACTGGCATTATACAGCAGGATCACTGGAATTATACGGCAGTACCACTGGATTTATACGGCAGTACCACTGGACATATACAGCAGTATCTCTGGACTGGATTTATATGCCAGTACAACTGGAATTATACAGCAGGATCATAGAGTTATACGCCAGTACCACTAGAATTATACGGCAGGATCACTGGACTAATACACCAGTACCACTGGAATTATACGGCAGGAACACTGGATTTATACGGCAGTACCGTTGGACATATACGGCAGTATCAGTGGACTGGAGTAATACGCCAGTACCGCTGGAATTATATGGCAGGAACACTGGATTTATACGGCAGTACCGTTGGACATATACGGCAGTATCAGTGGACTGGAGTAATACGCCAGTACCGCTGGAATTATACGGCAGTACCACTGGATTTATACGGCAGTACCACTGGACATATACAGCAGTATCTCTGGACTGGATTTATATGCCAGTACAACTGGAATTATACAGCAGGATCATAGAGTTATACGCCAGTACCACTAGAATTATACGGCAGGATCACTGGACTAATACACCAGTACCACTGGAATTATACGGCAGGAACACTGGATTTATACGGCAGTACCGTTGGACATATACGGCAGTATCAGTGGACTGGAGTAATACGCCAGTACCGCTGGAATTATATGGCAGGATCACTGGATTTATACGGCAGTACCTTTGGACATATACGGCAGCATCAATGGACATATATTGCAGTATCTCTGGAAATATATGCCAGTACCACAGGAATTATACAGCAGGATCACTGGAATTATACGGCAGGATCACTGGATTTATACGGCAGGTTCACTGGAATTACACGGCAGGATCACTGCATTTATACACCAGTAACACTTGAATTATATGGCATGATCACTGGACTAATACGCCAGTACCACTGGAAATATACGGCAGGATCACTATAATTATACAGCAGTACCACTGGATTTATATGGAAGTACCACTGGACATATACGGCAGTATCACTGGACTGGAATTATACGCCAGTACCACTGGAATTATACGGCAGATTCACTGGATTTATACGCCAGTACCACTGGAATTATATGGCAGGATCACTGGAATTATACGGCAGGATCACTGGAATTATACGGCAGGATCAATGGAATTATACGGAAGGATAACTGGAATTATATGGCATTATCACTGGATTTATACACCAGTACCAGTGGAATTATACGGCAGGATCACTGGACTTATACGCCAGTACCACTGGAATTATACGGCAGGATCACTGGACTTATACACCAGTACCACTAGCATTATACAACAGGATCACTGGAATTATACGGCAGTACCACTGGACTTATACGGCAGTACCACTGGACATATACGGCAGTATCTCTGGACTGGATTTATATGCCAGTACCACTGGAATTATATGGCAGGATCACTGGATTTATACGGCAAGATCACTGGAATTATACGGCAGGATCAATGGAATTATACGGAAGGATAACTGGAATTATACGGCAGGATCAATGGAATTATACGGAAGGATAACTTGAATTATATGGCATTATCACTGGATTTATACACCAGTACCACTGGAATTATACGGTAGGATCACTGGACTTATACGCCAGTACCACTGGAATTATACGGCAGGATCACTGGAACTATACGGCAGGATCACTGGAATTATACGGCAGGATCAATGGAATTATACGGAAGGATAACTGGAATTATATGGCATTATCACTGGATTTATACACCAGTACCACTGGAATTATACGGTAGGGTCACTGGACTTATACGCCAGTATCACTGGAATTATACGGCAGGATCACTGGACTAATACGCCAGTACCACTAGCATTATACAACAGGATCACTGGAATTATACGGCAGTACCACTGGACTTATACGGCAGTACCACTGGACATATACGGCAGTATCTCTGGACTGGATTTATACACCAGTACCACTGGAATTATATGGCAGGAACACTGGTTTTATACAGCAGTACCGCTGGACATATGCAGCAGTATAAATGGACATATACGGCAGTATCACTGGACATATACGGCAGTATCACTGGACTGGACTTATACGCCAGTACCACTGGAATTATACGGCAGGATCACTGGATTTATATGCTAGTACCACTGGAATTATACAGTAGGATCACTGGATTTATACGCAAGTACCACTGGAATTATACGGTAGGATCACTGGAATTATGTGGCAGGATCACTGGATTTATACGGCAGTACCTTTGGACATATACAGCAGTATCAATGGAGATATATGGCAGTATCACTGGAAATATACGGCAGTATCACTGGACATATACGGCAGTACCACTGTACTGGACTTATACGCCAGTACCACTGGAAATATATGGCAGGATCACTGGACTTATACACCAGTACCACTGGAATTATACGGCAGGATCACTGGAATTATACTGCAGGATCACTGGATTTATATGGCAGTACTGCTTGACATATACGCAGTATTAATGGACATATACGGCAGTATCACTGGACATATACGTCAGTATCACTGGACATATACGCCAGTACCACTGGAATTATACAGCAGGTTCACTGGAAGTATATGGCAGGGTCACTGGATTTATACGGCAGTACCGCTGGACATATACCGCAGTATCAACGGACATATACGGAAGTATCACTGGACATATACGGCAGTATTACTGGACATATACGGCAGTATCACTGGACTGGACTTATACACCAGTACCACTGGAATTATATGGCAGGAACACTGGTTTTATACAGCAGTACCGCTGGACATATACAGCAGTATAAATGGACATATACGGCAGTATCACTGGACATATTCGGCAGTATCACTGGACAGGACTTATACGCCAGTACCACTGGAATTATACGGCAGGATCACTGGATTTATATGCTAGTACCACTTGAATTATACGGTAGGGTCACTAATTTATACGGCAGTAATGCTGGACATATACGGCAGTATCAATGGACATATATGGCAGTATCAGTGGACATATATACGGCAGTATCACTGGACTGGATTTATTCACCAGCACCACTGGAATTATACAGCAGGATCACTGGACTTATACACCAGTACCACTGGAATTATACGGTAGGGTCAATGGATTTATACGGCAGTACCGCTGGACATATATGGCAGAATCAATGGACATATAAGGCAGTATCACTGGACATATACGGCAGTACCACTGGACATATACAGCAGCACAGGGACACCATCACTGGACTGATGCAGGACAACACAGCACCACTGCAATGTACTGGACTTATACAGCATCACTGGACATATGGCAGCAGAGGACACCACCACTGTGACAGGACTGATGCAGCACAAGACACTACCACTGAGGACACTGAGGACGGATACATGTCCTCTCTCCACACTCTCCAATGCCGGATTGAAAATGGCGGGGACGCGCTACTCTTTATATGGAATCCAAACACCGTGAGAATCCGACAGTGGGATGATGACGTTTTGCCTTGTTCTGGTTTCCGAGTCAGGCGGGAAAACCTCAGCCTGACTCGGATCCAGGCTCGTGATGTGAAGTCCGGGGGAATCCGCTCATCTCTAATATATATATATATGAAAGAATATAGCGTGAGCACAAACCGGGTTATAATGAAGTCCCTCTGTGGAACTACAAGTCCAAGCCTAAATGGGCTGCTTGAATCATAGACTGAAGCTTCACAAAGCTTCCGACCGTCTATCCGCACACTGCCACTTGTATAAGCTGTCATCCACCCTGTTCACCCGTCTCCCCACGGGGAAATTAATATCTGGAAATATGGAATAATATGGAACAATAGGGGGTGCCAATAGTGCATTAAAAGAGTTTACAGTTTATTAAAACATCGTATACCGAAAACCACTGCTAGTACAATCGTATAAGAATAATAATGAGAGACACATTCACCACTGCATGCTGCTGGGTTTCACGTCCATCCACAAGCCATGTCCCTACGCGTTTCGTTACTGGGACTTCGTCAGAGGGCCTTAAGAAAAAATAAATAATCTCATACTTTGTAGTAATTCAGACTTGATCGTAGCAGCAAATGTGTTAGCAGTTGGGCAAAACCATGTATACTGCAGTGGGGGGGGGGCATATATAACATGTGCAGAGAGAGTAGATTTGGGTGGGGTGTGTGCAGATTGAAATCTAAATTGCAGTGTCAAAATAAAGCAGGCAGTATTTACTCTGCACAGAAACAAAATAACCCACCCAAATCTAAATCTCTCTGCAAATGTTATATCTGCCACACATGCAGTGCACATGGGAGTCATTCCGACCTGATCGCACGCTAAGATTTTTCGCTGCGCTGTGATCAGAACTGTGCATGCGTATGCACCGCAATGCGCAGGTGCGTCGTACGGGTACAAAGCGGATCATTGCTGAGCGATGGATTTTACGAAGAATCCATTCGCACAGCCGATCACAAGAAAATTGACAGGAAGAGGGCATTTGTGGGTGTCAACTAGAGATGAGCGCCTGAAATTTTTCGGGTTTTGTGTTTTGGTTTTGGGTTCGGTTCCGCGGCCGTGTTTTGGGTTCGAACGCGTTTTGGCAAAACCTCACCGAATTATTTTTGTCGGATTCGGGTGTGTTTTGGATTCGGGTGTTTTTTTCCAAAAACACTAAAAAACAGCTTAAATCATAGAATTTGGGGGTCATTTTGATCCCAAAGTATTATTAACCTCAAAAACCATAATTTACACTCATTTTCAGTCTATTCTGAATACCTCACACCTCACAATATTATTTTTAGTCCTAAAATTTGCACCGAGGTCGCTGTGTGAGTAAGATAAGCGACCCTAGTGGCCGACACAAACACCGGGCCCATCTAGGAGTGGCACTGCAGTGTCACGCAGGATGTCCCTTCCAAAAAACCCTCCCCAAACAGCACATGACGCAAAGAAAAAAAGAGGCGCAATGAGGTAGCTGTGTGAGTAAGATTAGCGACCCTAGTGGCCGACACAAACACCGGGCCCATCTAGGAGTGGCACTGCAGTGTCACGCAGGATGGCCCTTCCAAAAAACCCTCCCCAAACAGCACATGACGCAAAGAAAAAAAGAGGCGCAATGAGGTAGCTGACTGTGTGAGTAAGATTAGCGACCCTAGTGGCCGACACAAACACCGGGCACATCTAGGAGTGGCACTGCAGTGTCACGCAGGATGTCCCTTCCAAAAAACCCTCCCCAAACAGCACATGACGCAAAGAAAAAAAGAGGCGCAATGAGGTAGCTGTGTGAGTAAGATTAGCGACCCTAGTGGCCGACACAAACACCGGGCACATCTAGGAGTGGCACTGCAGTGTCACGCAGGATGTCCCTTCCAAAAAACCCTCCCCAAACAGCACATGGCGCAAAGAAAAAAAGAGGCGCAATGAGGTAGCTGTGTGAGTAAGATTAGCGACCCTAGTGGCCGACACAAACACCGGGCCCATCTAGGAGTGGCACTGCAGTGTCACGCAGGATGTCCCTTCCAAAAAACCCTCCCCAATCAGCACATGATGCAAAGAAAAAGAAAAGAAAAAAGAGGTGCAAGATGGAATTATCCTTGGGCCCTCCCACCCACCCTTATGTTGTATAAACAAAACAGGACATGCACACTTTAACCAACCCATCATTTCAGTGACAGGGTCTGCCACACGACTGTGACTGATATGACGGGTTGGTTTGGACCCCCCCCAAAAAAGAAGCAATTAATCTCTCCTTGCACAAACTGGCTCTACAGAGGCAAGATGTCCACCTCATCTTCACCCTCCGATATATCACCGTGTACATCCCCCTCCTCACAGATTATCAATTCGTCCCCACTGGAATCCACCATCTCAGCTCCCTGTGTACTTTGTGGAGGCAATTGCTGCTGGTCAATGTCTCCGCGGAGGAATTGATTATAATTCATTTTAATGAACATCATCTTCTCCACATTTTCTGGATGTAACCTCGTACGCCGATTGCTGACAAGGTGAGCGGCGGCACTAAACACTCTTTCGGAGTACACACTTGTGGGAGGGCAACTTAGGTGGAATAAAGCCAGTTTGTGCAAGGGCCTCCAAATTGCCTCTTTTTCCTGCCAGTATAAGTACGGACTGTGTGACGTGCCTACTTGGATGCGGTCACTCATATAATCCTCCACCATTCTATCAATGTTGAGAGAATCATATGCAGTGACAGTAGACGACATGTCCGTAATCGTTGTCAGGTCCTTCAGTCCGGACCAGATGTCAGCATCAGCAGTCGCTCCAGACTGCCCTGCATCACCGCCAGCGGGTGGGCTCGGAATTCTGAGCCTTTTCCTCGCACCCCCAGTTGCGGGAGAATGTGAAGGAGGAGATGTTGACAGGTCGCGTTCCGCTTGACTTGACAATTTTGTCACCAGCAGGTCTTTCAACCCCAGCAGACCTGTGTCTGCCGGAAAGAGAGATCCAAGGTAGGCTTTAAATCTAGGATCGAGCACGGTGGCCAAAATGTAGTGCTCTGATTTCAACAGATTGACCACCCGTGAATCCTTGTTAAGCGAATTAAGGGCTGCATCCACAAGTCCCACATGCCTAGCGGAATCGCTCCGTGTTAGCTCCTCCTTCAATGCCTCCAGCTTCTTCTTCAAAAGCCTGATGAGGGGAATGACCTGACTCAGGCTGGCAGTGTCTGAACTGACTTCACGTGTGGCAAGTTCAAAGGGCATCAGAACCTTGCACAACGTTGAAATCATTCTCCACTGCACTTGAGACAGGTGCATTCCACCTACTATATCGTGCTCAATTGTATAGGCTTGAATGGCCTTTTGCTGCTCCTCCAACCTCTGAAGCATATAGAGGGTTGAATTCCACCTCGTTACCACTTCTTGCTTCAGATGATGGCAGGGCAGGTTCAGTAGTTTTTGGTGGTGCTCCAGTTTTCTGTACGTGGTGCCTGTACGCCGAAAGTGTCCCGCAATTCTTCTGGCCACCGACAGCATCTCTTGCACGCCCCTGTCGTTTTTTAAAAAATTCTGCACCACCAAATTCAAGGTATGTGCAAAACATGGGACGTGCTGGAATTGGCCCAGATTTAATGCACACACAATATTGCTGGCGTTGTCCGATGCCACAAATCCACAGGAGAGTCCAATTGGGGTAAGCCATTCCGCGATGATCTTCCTCAGTTGCCGTAAGAGGTTTTCAGCTGTGTGCGTATTCTGGAAAGCGGTGATACAAAGCGTAGCCTGCCTAGGAAAGAGTTGGCGTTTGCGAGATGCTGCTACTGGTGCCGCCGCTGCTGTTCTTGCGGCGGGAGTCCATACATCTACCCAGTGGGCTGTCACAGTCATATAGTCCTGACCCTGCCCTGCTCCACTTGTCCACATGTCCGTGGTTAAGTGGACATTGGGTACAGCTGCATTTTTTAGGACACTGGTGACTCTTTTTCTGAGGTCTGTGTACATTTTCGGTATCGCCTGCCTAGAGAAATGGAACCTAGATGGTATTTGGTACCGGGGACACAGTACCTCCAACAAGTCTCTAGTTGGCTCTGCAGTAATAATGGATACCGGAACCACGTTTCTCACCACCCAGGATGCCAAGGCCTCAGTTATCCGCTTTGCAGTAGGATGACTGCTGTGATATTTCATCTTCCTCGCAAAGGACTGTTGAACAGTCAATTGCTTACTGGAAGTAGTACAAGTGGGCTTACGACTTCCCCTCTGGGATGACCATCGACTCCCAGCGGCAACAACAGCAGCGCCAGCAGCAGTAGGCGTTACACGCAAGGATGCATCGGAGGAATCCCAGGCAGGAGAGGACTTGTCAGACTTGCCAGTGACATGGCCTGCAGGACTATTGGCATTCCTGGGGAAGGAGGAAATTGACACTGAGGGAGTTGGTGGGGTGGTTTGCGTGAGCTTGGTTACAAGAGGAAGGGATTTACTGGTCAGTGGACTGCTTCCGCTGTCACCCAAAGTTTTTGAACTTGTCACTGACTTATTATGAATGCGCTGCAGGTGACGTATAAGGGAGGATGTTCCGAGGTGGTTAACGTCCTTACCCCTACTTATTACAGCTTGACAAAGGGAACACACGGCTTGACACCTGTTGTCCGCATTTCTGGTGAAATACCTCCACACCGAAGAGCTGATTTTTTTGGTATTTTCACCTGGCATGTCAACGGCCATATTCCTCCCACGGACAACAGGTGTCTCCCCGGGTGCCTGACTTAAACAAACCACCTCACCATCAGAATCCTCCTGGTCAATTTCCTCCCCAGCGCCAGCAACACCCATATCCTCCTCATCCTGGTGTACTTCAACACTGACATCTTCAATCTGACTATCAGGAACTGGACTGCGGGTGCTCCTTCCAGCACTTGCAGGGGGCGTGCAAATGGTGGAAGGCGCATGCTCTTCACGTCCAGTGTTGGGAAGGTCAGGCATCGCAACCGACACAATTGGACTCTCCTTGTGGATTTGGGATTTCAAAGAACGCACAGTTCTTTGCGGTGCTTTTGCCAGCTTGAGTCTTTTCAGTTTTCTAGCGAGAGGCTGAGTGCTTCCATCCTCATGTGAAGCTGAACCACTAGCCATGAACATAGGCCAGGGCCTCAGCCGTTCCTTGCCACTCCGTGTGGTAAATGGCATATTGGCAAGTTTACGCTTCTCCTCCGACAATTTTATTTTAGGTTTTGGAGTCCTTTTTTTTCTGATATTTGGTGTTTTGGATTTGACATGCTCTGTACTATGACATTGGGCATCGGCCTTGGCAGACGACGTTGCTGGCATTTCATCGTCTCGGCCATGACTAGTGGCAGCAGCTTCAGCACGAGGTGGAAGTGGATCTTGATCTTTCCCTAATTTTGGAACCTCAGGTTTTTTGTTCTCCATATTTTATAGGCAGAACTAAAAGGCACCTCAGGTAAACAATGGAGATGGATGGATTGGATACTAGTATACAATTATGGACGGACTGCCACGGTTAGGTGGTATAAAAAAACCACGGTTAGGTGGTATATAATACAATTATGGATGGACGGACTGCCTGCCGAGTGCCGACACAGAGGTAGCCACAGCCGTGAACTACCGCACTGTACACTGGTTGATAAAGAGATAGTAGTATACTCGTAACAACTAGTATGACGACGGTATAAAGAATGAAAAAAAAACCACTGTTAGGTGGTATATATTATAATACAATTATGGTTGGACGGACTGCCTGCCGAGTGCCGACACAGAGGTAGCCACAGCCGTGAACTACCGCACTGTACACTGGTTGATAAAGAGATAGTAGTATACTCGTAACAACTAGTATGACGACGGTATAAAGAATGAAAAAAAAACCACGGTTAGGTGGTATATATTATAATACAATTATGGTTGGACGGACTGCCTGCCGAGTGCCGACACAGAGGTAGCCACAGCCGTGAACTACCGCACTGTACACTGGTTGATAAAGAGATAGTAGTATAC
This sequence comes from Pseudophryne corroboree, assembly GCF_028390025.1. Lineage (NCBI taxonomy): Eukaryota > Metazoa > Chordata > Amphibia > Anura > Myobatrachidae > Pseudophryne > Pseudophryne corroboree. The sequence goes on from NC_086448.1 coordinate 572,540,970, forward strand.
TCGTAACAACTAGTATGACGACGGTATAAAGAATGAAAAAAAAACCACGGTTAGGTGGTATATATTATAATACAATTATGGATGGACGGACTGCCTGCCGAGTGCCGACACAGAGGTAGCCACAGCCGTGAACTACCGCACTGTACACTGGTTGATAAAGAGATAGTAGTATACTCGTAACAACTAGTATGACGACGGTATAAAGAATGAAAAAAAAACCACGGTTAGGTGGTATATATTATAATACAATTATGGTTGGACGGACTGCCTGCCGAGTGCCGACACAGAGGTAGCCACAGCCGTGAACTACCGCACTGTACACTGGTTGATAAAGAGATAGTAGTATACTCGTAACAACTAGTATGACGACGGTATAAAGAATGAAAAAAAAACCACGGTTAGGTGGTATATAATACAATTATGGTTGGACGGACTGCCTGCCGAGTGCCGACACAGAGGTAGCCACAGCCGTGAACTACCGCACTGTACACTGGTTGATAAAGAGATAGTAGTATACTCGTAACAACTAGTATGACGACGGTATAAAGAATGAAAAAAAAACCACGGTTAGGTGGTATATATTATAATACAATTATGGATGGACGGACTGCCTGCCGAGTGCCGACACAGAGGTAGCCACAGCCGTGAACTACCGCACTGTACACTGGTTGATAAAGAGATAGTAGTATACTCGTAACAACTAGTATGACGACGGTATAAAGAATGAAAAAAAAACCACGGTTAGGTGGTATATAATACAATTATGGTTGGACGGACTGCCTGCCGAGTGCCGACACAGAGGTAGCCACAGCCGTGAACTACCGCACTGTACACTGGTTGATAAAGAGATAGTAGTATACTCGTAACAACTAGTATGACGACGGTATAAAGAATGAAAAAAAAACCACGGTTAGGTGGTATATATTATAATACAATTATGGATGGACGGACTGCCTGCCGAGTGCCGACACAGAGGTAGCCACAGCCGTGAACTACCGCACTGTACTGTGTCTGCTGCTAATATAGACTGGTTGATAAAGAGATAGTATACAATACTACTAATATACTGGTGGTCAGGCACTGGTCACCACTAGTCACACTGGCAGTGGCACTCCTGCAGCAAAAGTGTGCACTGTTTAATTTTAATATAATATTATTTATCATGTACTCCTGGCTCCTGCTATAACAACCTGCAGTGCTCCCCAGTCTCCCCCACAATTATAAGCTTTATATACAATACATTGATGTGCAGCACACTGGGCTGAGCAGTGCACACAGACTGAGTCACTGTGTGACTGTGTATCGTTTTTTTCAGGCAGAGAACGGATATATTAAATAAAACAAACAACTGCACTGTCTCTGGTGGTCACTGGTCACTGTGGTCGTCAGTCACTAAACTCTGTCTGCACTCTCTTCTAATCTACAGTATCACAGCAATCTCTCTCTCTCTCTCTCTTCTAAATCTAATCTAAATGGAGAGGACGCCAGCCACGTCCTCTCCCTATCAATCTCAATGCACGTGTGAAAATGGCGGCGACGCGCGGCTCCTTATATAGAATCCGAGTCTCGCGAGAATCCGACAGCGTCATGATGACGTTCGGGCGCGCTCGGGTTAACCGAGCAAGGCGGGAAGATCCGAGTCGCTCGGACCCGTGAAAAAAAAAGTGAAGTTCGTGCGGGTTCGGATTCAAAGAAACCGAACCCGCTCATCTCTAGTGTCAACTGATCGTTTTCTGAGAGTGGTTGTAAAAACGCAGGCGTGTCGAAGCGTTTGCAGGGTGGGTGTCTGACGTAACTTCCGGACAAGAACAGGCTGAAGTGATCATAGCGGCTGAGTAAGTTCTGAGCTACTCAGAAACTGCACAAAGCTTTTTTTGTAGTGCTCGGCTGCACATGCGATCGCACACTTGCAAAGGAAACATACACTCAGGGCCCGTGCAAGGGTGTTCGGTGCCCACCTGCAAACTATGAATTTGCACCCTCTCTCCCATACTTAATAAAGGGACAATGCACGCTGTAGTCGCACGCCACAAAAAAAACAGGTAGGGAGTGGTCACAAATAGTACCAATTCAAATTACTCCATACAGTAGCACAATCTTGTTCACATTACACCACGCATAGCGCACAGAGGGAACTCGATTCACCGCTGTCGGTACTCCCACTGTCTGGATTCCCGCATTGGTCTCATTACCGCTTGGTTTCCGAAAGTCGGTAAATCATACCAAATCTGTCTTGTAACAAATGTGGCAGGCTGGCAACTGGGAGTGCAGTGCTTAACTTACTGTACTGACGTGCACGGCATCACTGGTGAGTGTAGTGGTGCTCCCTTTCTGCTGGGTGGGGGCTTGGAGCCTCTCCTCACTCTAACAGTTGTGCCAGCGGGCTTTCTGTAATGTAAGAACGCTGTGATGAATAACGCGCTTAGGGGGATGGGGCCACAGAGGAAAAATGTCCCCACAGAGAATCTTCCCACTATAGGTTTCCCGCCAGTGCTCAAAGTGGCGGTATGCCATACCACTGTATAATGCCCCACTGCGAGCCATAGTATGGGCTCCGGTCCCCGCTGCAGGTCCTCCCCGGCCAGGAGTCCAACAATGGCCCTCATTCCGAGTTGATCGCTCGCAAGGCGAATTTAGCAGAGTTGCTCACGCTAAGCCTACGCCTACTGGGAGTGTATCTTAGCTTCTTAAAATTGCGACCGATGTATTCGCAATATTGCGATTACAAACTACTTAGCAGTTTCAGAGTAGCTTCAGACTTACTCGGCATCTGCGTTCAGTTCAGTGCTTGTCGTTCCTGGTTTGACGTCATAAACACACCCAGTGTTCGCCCAGACACTCCCCCGTTTCTCCGGCCACTCCTGCGTTTTTTCCGGAAACGGTAGCGTTTTTATCCACACGCCCCGAAAACGCTGTGTTTCCGCCAAGTAACACCCATTTCCTGTCAATCACACTACGTTCGCCAGAGCGAAGAAAAAGCCGTGAGTAAAAATACTATCTTCATTGTAAAATTACTTGGCGCAGTCGCAGTGCGAATATTGCGCATGCGTACTAAGCGGAATTTCACTGCGATGCGAAGAAAATTACCGAGCGATCAACTCGGAATGAGGGCCAATAGTACAGCAATTCCAGCAGCACCCGGAGTCCCCATTTTACACATTACGGCAGGCAAGTGTCCCCATTTTACACATTATGGCAGGCACAAAGTTCCCACCATTGGTTACAATGGAGCGCATAGGTGCTACATTGTAACACTGCCGTGTGCTGCCTGTCATACACTACAGGAGCACGCAGCCAATCAGGAGGGTGCCACAACGTGGCGCTCCCTGATTGGCTGATGGAACCCTCTTAGACAAAAGTCAGGGGGGGTTACTGGCATTCGGGGAAAGGGGTCCCATGTGAAAACATGGGGCCCCTTTCAGTGCGAGGTCGGGTGTCCGTTTTGTTATTTTGCAAAGTACCAGGATTACAAATTGAGAAAAAGAGGAGCCATCTACACTGGATTTTGTGAGTATAATTTTTTTCAACAGGTACACCATGGATTCTACATGGAGAAGAGGACCGACCCTCGTGTGAACATAGGTAAGTATGTGTATATGGAGGTGTGGATGTATGTATTAAACTTTTACTTTCAAGGTGTGTGTCTTCTGTTTTTATTGGGGTATTTTTTTAGTAGTAGTACTACAGGTACCAGCGGGCCCGGTTTCCACCGCATGCTGGTACTTGTGGTTCTCCAAGTACCAGCTTGCGGGGGAGGCTTGCTGGGACTCGTAGTACTGCTACTAAAAACAATATTCAATTTTTGTCAAAAAGGCTATCAGCCTCCCATCCGCAGCCCTTGGATGGGGGGGACAGCCTCGGGCTTCACCCCTGGCCCTTGGGTGGCTGGAGGGGGGGTGACCCCTTGATTGAAGGGGTCCCCACTCCTCCAGGGTACCCCGGCCAGGGGTGACTAGTTGGTTATGTAATGCCACGGCCGCAGGGACCTAGATAAAAGTGTCCCCCGGCTGTGGCATTATGTATCTGGCTAGTGGTGCCCGGTGCTGGTTTCAGAAATACGGGGTACCCCTATGCTTTTTGTCCCCCGTATTTTTGGAACCAGGACCAGGCGCAGAGCCCGGTGCTGGTTGTTTAAATATGGGGGAACCCCTGACATTTTTCCCCCCATATTTTTTCAACCAGGGCCGGCTCAAAGAGCCCGAGGCTGGTTTGGCTTAGGAGGGGGGACCCCACGCAATTTTTTTTAACAAAAATAATTTCCCACCTCTTCCCACTGAAAAACATGCACGGATCTCATGGATCCGTGCATGCCTATCTGAACACGGTAAAAAAAAGCAGGTCTGTTTTTTTTTAGCACTTTTTCACGATTTGTATTTTAGCACGGCAGTGTTTGGCTATTGTCGGCAGTGTTTGTGTTTTGCACTTTTTAGTAAATGACCGATTTCTACCAAATTGCAGGCGTATTTGACCGATGGTGTATTGATTCGTAATTTTTTCCTAGGACTTCCAAAAAAATACGAATACCCTCATCACTGCCGTGATTTGAGTTTAGTAAATTCCCGAGATGACACTTTGAAGAAAAAACATCATCTCGGTCAAAATCGGGACCTTAGTAAGTATACCCCATAGATAGATGATAGATAGATAATAGACAGACAGACAGACAGATAGATAGATAGATAGATAGATAGATAGATAGATAGATAGATAGAAAGACTGACAGACACATAGACAGATGATAGATAGATAGATAGATAGATAGATAGATAGATAGATAGATAGATAGATAATCACACATACAAAATACTCACTTAGTTCCTCTGTACTGGTCCCGGGCAGTCTCTCTTTCGTTCCTGAGTCCTGTCAGGTGATGAGATGGCTCCATGGAGATGGGGGCATCTAGTGGCTCCTGGCAGTACTGCAGTTAGCAGTAACTGCAGCTCTCTGCTCCCGGAGCCACATTCCTTTATTGGTCAGTCCCGCCCCCACACCTCCCACTGCTAGCGCCACTGCTCTGACACAGGACAGAAGCAGATTACATCAGCGGCGTGGCTGGAGTGGGAGTGTGGACTTGAAGAGCCGGTATCTAGGTGGCTGGTTGCCGCTGCATTTACAGTGATAGGTGCAGCCAGCAGTAACAGAGCACAGCAAAGGTATGCAGAGCAGTGACAGCGCCTTTCCAGGCATGTGCCTCCCTGCACTTCATCCCTTTGCTGAGCGGGTTCCGCCAGCTCTGCATATACTCCCCTATAAGCGGCGAATATCTGTTGGCAGTGCTGCAAAAAATAACTAGCGAGCGATCAACTCGGAATGACCCCCATGGTTTTGCACAACTGCTAACAAATTTGCTGCTATGATCAGGTCTGAATTACTGTACCCCATTAGTTACCACATATGCTTTCAAGCAGATGCACAGTTCCCATTGTAGCAGATGAAGTAACAAGTTGGTATGGCAACAGCACCTAATAGAAACATGTAACCATGAGAGAAGAAATCCAGCTCACGGTTCAGTTATATATGGGGTAATCTCCGCCCCCTCATTTAAACCCTTTGGAGAGGTGGCCGACGGCGGGTTGTGGACTACAGTATAGCCTCGAAGCATCCGTTCCAGCACTTGCCCATTGGATAATATATGGAATCATGTGGTAACCAGCCCATAGTGGTTACCTGTTGGTATGAGCAAAATTTTACCATTTGTGTTTATTTATTGTATTTTAATTAAAGACTTTTATGTACTATGAAGGGCCCCTACATATGGGTCCTTGTTTATCTTGACCTTTAATAGGATTAACTGAGACTGGCCAGTTGCACTTAATCCCCAGCTGTAGTGATTTAATGCCCTGCTGTATTGTTCTCTGTATTGTATTGCAGCTGAGAACAATAGATGAAGGGTTTACAGATGGGTCCATGTTTATCTTGACCTTTAATAGGATTAACTGAGACTGGGCAGTAGGATTTAGGGGGTCATTCCGACCCGATCGCTCGCTGCAGTTTATCGCAGCGAGCGATCGGGTCGGAACTGCACATGCGTCGGACTGATTGACAGGCAGAGGTGGTCGCTGGGCGGGAGGGGGCTGAATGGCGGCATTAAGCCACTGTTTAGGGGACGTGGTCCAGCCAACGCAGGCGTGGCCGGACCGTTGGGGGGGGGGGGGGGCGGGCTGCGGCGGCTTTGTGACGACCCGGGCAGCAAAGAGGTTCTCCCGGCCAGCCGCAGGAGCTGTGCTGGCCGGGAGTTACTCCTCATTTCTGCAGGGCGAGGGCCAGCACTGAGTTGCGGGGTGGACTAGCCCTGTGGTGGGCGTCCCCGCGCATGTCTTAGTGCCTGATCGTAGCTGTGCTAAATTTAATGGGATTATGGGATCAACTCGGATTGACCCCATAATCCCCTGCTGTAATGACTTAATCCCCTGCTGTAATGTTCTCTGTATTGTATTACATCTGAGAACACTAGATGAATGTTTTATGTAAATAAAACATGTTGTGCCTAGGCGCAGCAAAGATGTCAAGATAACCGTGGACCCATCTGTATGTCAATAAACCATGTTCTGTCTAGGCTCAGCAAACTAGCCAAGATAACCGTGGACCCATCTGTATATATGCTTTTTTAACATATATATATATATATATATATATATATATATATATATATATATATAAAAATATTCCATAGGTGGGTTGGCACACTCACTCCTCATAAACACAGCTGCCAAGGGTGCTCACCTAATGCTCCTTTGCAGAGGACCTCCAATATAACATGTATATATATTCTTTTATGAGTATGTGACCTTTCTCATGACAAATTCCCAGACAGGATAGGGAAGACATACATCACACTAAGCTCAGCCTCCCTTAATGCCCCCCCTCCCCCCACGCCCCATGCCTTAATTAGTGACTCCTACCCAAACACATCAGTTAGAGACAGGAAGCAATGTAATTTACTAAACCAGGGCTATAAGCAAGTCAAGAGGGACAACCAGCCATCACTTAAAGCATTTCCTTTGCATAACACTGCTAACCAATACTCAAAAATAGTAAAAAAAAACATAAATTATGGTTGCTTACTTGCTATGAACTGCCTGTCTTTGGAAAACTGTGGAAGAATAAACCTTTCAGTTGGAATTTTTTTTACCCGGTGTACTGTATGTGATCCTTGTCCCATAATCATGATATCTTTCATCTGATGCACTAAGTTTCCTTGGCCGACCACTGTGTCCTCAATGTTGCCCATTTCTTTGAGCTTCTTCAAAAGAGCTTGGAGAGCACATCTTGAAACCCCAGTCTGCTTTGAAATATTTGCCTGGGATAAACCTTGCTGATTCAGTATAACTAACTTGTGTCTTGGTGTAGTGCTCGGTTTTGCAAGTTTTTTTTAAGCAAGTCTGTTAATGGAGCTGCTCTAGTTGCAAAGTGACTTATAAGCCACCTATAGTAACCTAACAAGACCAAGAAAGTTCTCAACTGTGACTTTATCTTTGGCTTCAACCAATTTCTGACAGCCTCAACCTTTCCTATCTGAAGTTTAACCTGACCCTGTCCAACTACAGTACGTAACCCAAACACTAATGGGGCCCACACATGGTGCTATTTGTGCTAGATGCAATTTGAGCCTATACAATGAATGCTATGCAATTTGGACTAAGGGGGTCATTCCGAGTTGATCGCTCGCTAGCTACTTTTTGCAGCCGTGCGAATGCATAGTCACCGCCCACTGGGGAGTGTATATTTGCTGTGCAAGGGTGTGATCGCATGTGCAGCCGAGCGGTACAAAAATAGTTTGTGCAGTTTCTGAGTAGCTCAGAACTTACTCCCAAACACCAAACACTCCCAGAAAATGGTCAGTTGACACCCACAAACGCCCTCTTCCTGACAATCTCCTTGCGATCGGCTGTGCGAATGGATTCTTCATTAAATCCATTGCACAGTAACGATCCACTTTGTACCCGTATGACGCACCTGCGCATTGCGGTGCATACACATGTGCAGTAGTGACCTGTTAGCTGCACTGTAAAAACGGCAGCTTGCGATCAGGTCGGAATGACCCTCTAAGTGGGGTATGCTTAGAGGGTCAATCCGATGCTATTTGAACTACATCCGAATTTGAATACGCTACAATGTACTGCAGTACAAAAATACCTGCTTGCACATACTATTTTGCCTTGAGATATGGACTAGATGGGAGAGCGCATCGCATCGCAAGGGACAATACACACGGTGCGATTTGAGCTAGACACAATGCTATTTGAACTAAAAAGATCAAATAGCATACGAGAATCGCACCGTGTTGTAGGCATCAATAGCGTCTCTTATGGACACTGCACATTTCTCAGGGTTAGCCATGAAACCCAGGGGTGGATCCAGAAGGAAAGGGGGGGCACCATGATAGGGGAACGGTAATAGTTATATTTACATGCACCTAAGGCACACATGCTCCCAGAGAAGGGGTGTGGTATCACAGGGGGCGTGGCCTCACAGAATATGCCATCAGGTAATGATTAGCTGTAGGAGCGCATCCCGGTTTATTGAAAATGCTTCACCATGATGAAAAGGCTGATTGGGCCTTGAAATGTTGGTCACCTGTTCCATTAGTTATGTGAGCCTGGAAGCACCTCAGCACAATATAATTATTAAAGTATTTAGCTGGTGGTGGCAGGTGCAGCATACCTTGTTTTGGGCACTGCACTTAGACTCAGACTGCAGGACACGAACTGCCCATCTTTGATTAGCAGAAGCAGTCAGCTGGATCTACAACAAGCAGCATAAGACACCTGCAGGACAGCCCTGTCACAATCACACGGGCCGCCTTCTCAAAGCTAAGGCTGAGTTTGACTGCACTTAGCATGGTGGTAAAGGAAGTGGAAGAGGAAGTGCTGGGAAACTGTTCGATGCTGGCATTTGAATCCCACGCCTGGGCTGGATTCTGGCCGGCTGGCAGTGGGGGAGGTAGGTTGCGGTGTGAGCAGGGGGAGGCTGGAGCTGCATTGGTTACCACATGGACGTGCTGTTAGAGCTGCGGTGGGTCCTAGTGCCTGCCAGCTCTTTTATCAAATCTGACTGACGGAAATAGCAGTAGTGCTGCTGCTGTTCTCCTTTTGAAAAAAAAGAAGTCAGAAACGACAGGGGGGCACAGGCCCGAGTGCCCTTCCCCTGGATCCAAGATCAATTTGGGTTTGGAGAGCGGACTAAAATAGGCGCAATGCAGCCAAGGTGTTAAAAGGCCTAGATAAATGTCACCACATTTAAAACAAGAAATACAATATGCAAAATTTAAGCCCTTCTTTACACATTCGGCGCAACATACAAAAATACGTCCCTTATTTTCTTTCTTTTGGATGTCAAACTTTCTCCTCGTACTTCTTCTAGGGAAATAGGTCTCAGCTCCGTATGTTCCGGAAAAATAAAAAACAAAAACACCACCAATGTGCAGTTTCTTCTTATTTTTGAATAGTCTCTATATACAATGTCTCTATAGTGAGATGTAAACTTCTGCGTACCAAGATTCTTATGAACAAATATCACTATGTTGCTTAAAAGTAGGTTTTATCCTCTTATTTAAGCTCGTGTTAACTTGACCAAATGATGTGACAATTTGAAAAAAAAATTTTATATGAGGGATAGTCCAATTGGGAACGTACCCAAAAACTCACACATTAAGTGCAGACTGTAAACACATCTAGGTATCTTTGGGGTATAATACACTGCGTACCCGAACTCACAATGTATAGCGTGGGATGACTCCTATAAAGGTATCTTTCGGAGACAGTGATTCAGTGTCCCTTTCTCCACTCCGAAATCTCATGTGTTCAGTGTAAATATATAAAAAAAAAGAAAAAATGCAATTTTCGTGCAGTATGTTTTGATAGATTAGTGCTCAGAGGATAAGTCCTTCACCACTTTCCTTTATATGAAGGATTCACCGTAGAGTGTGAAGAAGAAAGAGACATGGCTGACAATAAATAGAGGGAGTCGACTGGGATACGTACCCCAACACTCACACAGGAAATGCTGATTGAAAACACATCTAGGTATCTTTAAGTCAACTTATATGGCATACCCGAACTCACACTATGAACTGTGTGGAGATTCTCATAAAGGTATCTTTGAAGGCCCGGTTGTTTTCATCCAATGAATCTTCAACCAAATATAGTTGCTCAGGAAAGGGAAGAAAATAAAACAGGAACGAAAATGTGTAGTAGGTTCTTAAAAGAAGAAGAGCGTGATAATATCGCTCAAACTAATGCGTACCCCACTCACACTAAACGGAAGTGATATACACACATCAGGGTTTCTTTAGGTGTTTCTTATGTTGAATTAATACATTCAAACTGGAAATAAGTGCCCAAAAGAGAAGCTGGTCATAGGGGAATGCGTACCAACACTCACAGGAACAGTGAAAGGATCAAACGTATCAAGGTATCTTTAACATGTGTAGTTTCCACATATATCTCGTACCCCAACTCACACTCTGTAGTGAATTGCTGCTCCTATCAAGGTATCTTTTCCAAATGGTCAGTAGAATAACCCCTTCTCCAGTTTATATCATCCAAAAGCAGTATGTATCCACCATTTGTTCCATAAAAACCGACAATTTATTTGAACAGCATGATTTAAAAAGTCCACAGTCAAAAAACAACTGTCCCAATGAAAAACAAACACATAAAATAAAAAATAAAAAAGTTTTCCAGATAAAATAGATGTTGGCTACTCACACTCCTGAGGCAGTATCAACGCGTTTCGGTCATGTGACCTTTATCAAGATCACAATATAATTATTAAAGTATTTAGCTGGTGGTGGCAGGTGCAGCATACCTTGTTTTGGGCACTGCACTTAGACTCAGACTGCAGGACACGAACTGCCCATCTTTGATTAGCAGAAGCAGTTAGCTGGATCTACAACAAGCAGCATAAGACACCTGCAGGACAGCCCTGTCACAATCACACGGGCCGCCTTCTCAAAGCTAAGGCTGAGTTTGACTGCACTTAGCATGGTGGTAAAGGAAGTGGAAGAGGAAGTGCTGGGAAACTGTTCGATGCTGGCATTTGAATCCCACGCCTGGGCTGGATTCTGGCCGGCTGGCAGTGGGGGAGGTAGGTTGCGGTGTGAGCAGGGGGAGGCTGGAGCTGCATTGGTTACCACATGGACGTGCTGTTAGAGCTGCGGTGGGTCCTAGTGCCTGCCAGCTCTTTTATCAAATCTGACTGACGGAAATAGCAGTAGTGCTGCTGCTGTTCTCCTTTTGAAAAAAAAGAAGTCAGAAATGACAGGGGGGCACAGGCCCGAGTGCCCTTCCCCTGGATCCGCCTATGATGAAACCTACAAATCTCAATAAGGCCAGTATAGTACTGTCTCAACCTTGGGAAGATGTGATTTTCTGTCTTGTGAGTGCATAACTGAGTTATCTAGATAAGTGGCTGCATAAGCAGTATGGGGTTACAGAACTTGTTCATCACCCTTCAGAAAGTTGCCGGCGCTGAATGCAAACCTCTTACATCCTTGCTGAATTCATGCTAAACAGCTCTTCAAATCGAGACTTGTAAGCACCAAATGACATTTTTTGCATTTTTTCCCCACAAAACTGCATCTTAGACGCACACTAATGCAACAGGACACACAAGCAGAACCTGCTGATTAAAATGATATATAGCATGCCTATATTCTGTGTGTAATTGTGGCTGTATCTGCATCCAAAATGCCACGTTAAACTGTTTTTCAGGAAAACACTGTAGCATAGCATGTTGTATGCAACTAAAGTCTCAGTCACACACATATTATAGGCATGCCGCATATCACAATGCAAAAAAAGATGCTCGGCGCTACAGAGTAACATGGCATTAACGCGTTATGTGTAATGTGACTTGTAGCGCACGGAGCAAAGATGTAAGAGGGCACATCAGTAGTTCACAGGGCCAACCGCATCTACCACCTCATAGGGCCTAGCAGCTGACACATATCTCACATTAGCCTGGACATAAATGTCATACTCTGATTGGTAAGAATTATTTTATAAAGGTATTGCTTCCAGATATTGCGTTGTGTAATCCAGTGTGTTGCGTAATCTGGCAGATGGGACAAGACTGGAAATACTTTTTTCATGGCCATGTGCACCCCAGGCCAATATAACCTAAACAAGACCCTGTCCCATGTTTTGTCCTCTCCCAGGTGCCCTTCCCACAAACATGGGTATGTGCTGCTTTAAAACCAGTGGAACATGTTCTTGGGGCACTACTGGCTTTTCCACAACTCTCTCCTATACAGTTTTTACGCTATACGCTATGGGTGTCGTGGACACCCACGAGTGGGAATTGCCCTGTATCGCCGGAATTTCAGCTAGCAGCATTGCCGGCTGTCGGGATTCCGGCGTCGGTATCTTGACCGCTGGGGAATCCTGACAGCCGGCTAATTAAATGTATACCCTTTGACCATATCTCTGTGGAGTTTACATGTCTATGTTTGTATCAGATTTTTCCTATACTCAAAACTGCGGTAGGTTAAATGTATCTGACAAAATACAATAGCTGTAATGTATGTTTTTTGGTGTAGAGATTGTAATCTTCATTGGGGCAGGGAATGATGCTAATGATCAAATATTCTATGTACATTTCTTTTAAATAAGTTGTTGCTATATAAATGATTGAATTATTGATGATAATAATAATAATAATAATAACTAACTTTAATTAGACCAGTTATGCTATAACCGATACACATGAACAGCATATTTGATAAAAATAATAAAATAAGGGAGGGTGCATATTGGAAAGTAAACAGTATTGTCACCTGACATTTTACTTTTGTATGCTATGCACAAAGAAAGCATGTCAAACAGTGAGCAATGAGCACACAAAAGCATCCTGTTAGGCAAACAAATTAATTATATGATGTTGAATGAATCCTGTGCAAAAAATAATACATTAGAACTAAATGTGATTTGTGTTGAATGTTCAGTCATATATCATCATCCTATATTTTAAGTTGCTTCTATATAATTATAACATGATTCCAGAATGAACAGATACATAATTTAGATACATAATTTATTAGTACTATATAAATACATTAAATTTCCCTTCCACCACAGACATTATAAAAAGATTGTCCTGATAAAAGTAGAGATGAGCGGGTTCGGATCATCGAGATCCGAACCCCCCGATCATCACCTATTTTACACGAGTCTGAGGCAGCCTCGGATCTTCCCGCCTTGCTTGGTTAACCCGAATGCGCCCGAACGTCATCATCCTGTCGGGATTCTCGCGAGATTCGTATTCTATATAAAGAGCCGCGCGTCGCCGCCATTTTCACTCATGCATTGGAGATTGAACGGAGAGGACGTGGCTGCGTTCTCTCCCTGAAAAGCTCTGTATCTGTGCTCAGTGTGCTGCAAATATCTGTGCTCAGTGTGCTGAAAATATCTACGTTCTCTGCCTGAAAAGGCTCCATATCTGTGCTCAGTGTGCTACATTGTGGGGACTACTAGTATATAATTACAGTACATTAGTTATAATTACAGTACAGTAGGCCATTGCTGTATCTTGCAGCTCTGTGTCAAGTATACTATCCATATCTGTGCTACATTTTTGTGAGCAGTATATAGTAGGACAGTGCAGCATTTTGGTGACCAGCAGTATACATATAGTACAGTACAGTAGGCCATTGCTGTAACTTGCAGCTCTATGTCAAGTATACTATCCATATCTGTGCTGCATTTTTGTGAGCAGTATATAGTAGGACAGTGCAGCATTTTGGTGACCAGCAGTATACATATAGTACAGTACAGTAGGCCATTGCTGTATCTTGCAGCTCTGTGTCAAGTATACTATCCATATCTGTGCTGCATTTTTGGGAGCAGTATATAGTAGGACAGTGCTGCATTTTGGTGACCAGCAGTAGTAGTACAGGCAGTACAGTAAGCCATTGCTATTGATATATTACTGGCATATAATTCCACACATTATAAAATAGAGAACAAAAATGTGGAGGGTAAAATAGGGATAGATCAAGATCCACTTCCACCTCATGCTGAAGCTGCTGCGACTAGTCATGGCCGAGACGATGAAATGCCATCAACGTCGTCTGCCAAGGCCGATACCCAATGTCAAAGTAGAGAGCATGTAAAATCCAAAAAACAAAAGTTCCGTAAAATTACCCAAAAATCTAAATTAAAAGCATCTGAGGAGAAGCGTAAACTTGCCAATGTGCCATTTACGACATGGACTGGCAAGGAACGGCTGAGGCCCTGGCCTATGTTCATGGCTAGTGGTTCAGCTTCACATGAGGATGGAAGCACTCATCCTCCCGCTAGAAAAATGAAAAGACTTAAGCTGGCAAAAGCATAGCAAAGAACTGTGCGTTCTTCTAAATCACAAATCCCCAAGGAGAGTTCAATTGTGTCGGTTGTGATGCCTGACCTTCCCAACACTTGACGGGAAGATGTGGCGCCTTCCACCATTTGCACGCCACCTGCAAGTGCTGGAAGGAGCACCCACAGTCCAGTTCCTGATAGTCAAATTGAAGATGTCACTGTTGAAGTACACCAGGATGAGGATATGGGTGTTGCTGGCACTGAGGAGGAAATTAACAAGGAGGATTCTGATGGTGAGGTGGTTTGTTTAAATCAGGCACCCGGGGAGACACCTGTTGTCCGTGGTATGAATATGGCCATTGACATGCCTGGTCAAATTACAAAAAAAATCACCTCTTCGGTGTGGAATTATTTTAACAGAAATGCGGACAACAGGTGTAAAGCCATGTATTGCCTTTGTCAAGCTGTAATAAGTAGGGGTAAGGACGTTAACCACCAAGGAACATCCTTCCTTATACGTCACCTGGAGTGCATTCATCAGAAGTCATTGACTAGTTCAAAAACTTTGGGTGACAGCGGTAGCAGTCCACTGACAACTTAATCCCTTCCTCTTGTACACAAGCTCCTGCAAACCACACCACCAACTCCCTCAGTGTCAATTTCCTCCTTAGACAGGAACGCCAATAGTCCTGCAGGCCATGTCACTGGCAAGTCTGATGAGTCCTCTCCTAACTGGGATTGCTCCGATGGATCCTTGAGTGTAACGCCTACTGCTGCTGGCACTGCTGTTGTTGCTGCTGGGAGTCGATCGTCATCCCAGAGGGGAAGTCGGAAGACCACTTGTACTACTTCCATAAAGCAATTGACTGTCCAACAGTCCTTTGCGAGAAAGATGAAATATCACAGCAGTCATCCTGTTGCAAAGCGGATAACTCAGGCCTTGGCAGCTGTGTTCGTGTTAGACGTGCGTCCGGTATCCGCCGTTAGTTAACAGGCAATTAGAGAATGTCTTGAGGTAGTGTGTCCCCGGTACCAAATACCATCTAGGTTCCACTTCTCTAGGCAGGCGATTCCTGTACCCAATGTCTACTTAACCACGGACATGTAGACAAGTGGAGCAGGGCAGACTCAGGACTATATGACTGTGACAGCCCACTGGGTAGATGTATTGCCTCCCGTAGCAAGAACAGCAGCGGCGGCACAAGTAGCAGCTGTTAGGGTCTCCTGCTCTGTGCTGCCACGTCGTCATGGCAACCGGGAGACAAGTGCTAGCGGAGTAACCTGAGCGTAGCTGATACTCCGGTTTGGGTCTTTTGCTGTGCAGTGGTTACAGGCTCTGTGCACGGCAGGGGATCCGGTGCTGGTTTTTGTGCTCACAGTCTGTGAGGTCTGAGTGGGGCGTGGACAGCACCTGCTATATAAACCCTCTTCTCAGGTTAGGCAGATGCTGCTGAATCTTTGTTGGTTAGTCAGTTCCTGAAAGCTAGCTAGTACTGTGTAAACTTTGTATTTGTTTGTTGCTTACTGCAAATAGGCCTTGGGATTTGGTATTACACTCTGCCAATCCAGACCTAGCAGTAAGACTGGAGTCAGTCGTTTAACCTGCTGGGGTTCTTTTGCTACTCTGTGAACCTAGCAAGTTTGCGGCTGTATTCTCAGACTTGCCTGCCAAAATCCTTTCTCACTGTGCAAGGTGTTCAGGTGTCAGTTTAGTGGCAGTAAGCTGAACCAGTGCACTGCAAGTGAGAACTAGGATTGTGGAGACTCTCCTTGTGTCTATTATTCCATCTCTGACCAAGGAGTTTACTGCCACACCCGTTGGTAACCCTTTAGGGTTTTGCTGTTGCCCTTAGCAACAGCATTTCGGTTTCTCTACGTATTAAATCACAACATCTCGCTTCTTTCCATCTGAGCATTCCTAATACTAGGGAGACACCCAGTTTCTTAGCCTTTGGGCTTCTCTGTTCACTTTGTGTTTATTTTGTTACCCTATCACCTTCTATGTATGTAATGTCATATTCCCCAGTCTGTCTGTGAGTTCATTTGTTTTGCATTCCTCTCCGTTCAGACACCAGTACATTCCAGCTGGCACTGGTGTGCATAACATATTCAGCAGCCTAATACTCCTGTTGAAATTTTGTGGGAATATGGAGCATACCCCTCAAAATACTTTGCAACAGGTGGTCGATCAGGTGCAGGTCCTGACTCGACAATTTAAGGATTTGTCCATTAAAATGCACACCTCGCAGGCCGCTGGCGGAGCTCCCGCAGCAGCAGTGCCTTCAGGGGTTAAGGAGCCGAAAGTAAATCTCCCGGATCGTTTTTCTGGAGATTGTTCGCAGTTCTTTTGTTTCAAGGAGAGCTGCAAGCTATATTTCCAGCTTAGGCCTCAGTCTTCTGGGTCGGAGATTCAGCGGGTGGGCATAGTGATTTCCTTGCTACAAGGAGACCCACAGGTCTGGGCATATGGGTTGCAGCCTGACTGTTCGTTGCTTAAAAGTGTTGATGCTTTTTTTACGGCACTGGGCATGTTGTATGATGACCCTGACAAGACGGCCTCAGCCGAGGCTCAGATTTCGATCCTTAAGCAAGGGCGAAGGCCAGTTGAGGTTTATTGTACGGAGTTTCGGAGGTTTGCCCATGATACCCAGTGGAATGACCCAGCCCTGAGACACCAGTACCGAAGAGGTCTTTCTATCCAGTTAAAAGACCAACTGGTACAATATCCCTTGCCTGATAGCTTGGATCAGCTCATGCAGTTATCCATTCGGGTGGATAGACGGCTGAGAGAGCGCAGGCTTGAAAGGGAGACCAAGGTTTCCTTCTTTCCCAAGGGAAACTCAGACTCTGAGGAATTTTCCGAGGAGCCTATGCAGATTGGGGCTACCCGCCTCTCCTCGCGTGAGAAGACGCGGAGGAGACAGCAGGGGTTATGTTTGTACTGTGGGAATAAAGGTCATGTGGTAGTATCATGCCCAGAAAAGCCGGAAAACTTCAGGGCCTGAGGGTGATGGGAAATATCCTGTCAGGCCAGAAGTCAGAATTTCCCAAGAAGACTTTTATCATTCCGGTGACCTTGAAGATCCTCGGTCAAACTGTCAAGACTGAGGCCTTTGTGGACAGTGGGGCCGACGGGGTTTTTATGGACCGCCAATTCGCCCTGAAACACTCTGTTCCCTTAGTACCCTTGGCATCGGAAATTGAGATTTGTGGGTTAAACGGGGAACCATTATCCCAGGGTAAAATTACCTCTTGCACTAGCCAGATTTCTTTGTTTATTGGAGCCACACACTCTGAAAAATTGTCCTTTTATGTGACTGTCTGTACTTTTGCCCCATTGGTGTTGGGGTTACCCTGGTTAAGGGCCCACAATCCTCAATTTGACTGGGTCTTTGGGGAGATTCTTAGTTGGGGTACTGATTGTTTCAGGAGTTGCTTGAGCCTTCCAGTCAGGCTTTCGCAGCTAAGTTTGCCAGGATTGCCAGGATGTTATGCAGATTTTGCGGACGTGTTCTCCAAAAGAGTTGCAGAGGTACTACCTCCCCATCGCCCCTATGACTGTGCCATTGATTTGTTGCCGAATGCTAAGCTTCCCAAGAGCAGGTTGTACTCCCTGTCACGTCCTGAGACTCAGGCTATGGCAGAGTACATTCAGGAGAACTTGGCTAAGGGATTTATCAGACCTTCACAGTCTCCAGTGGGGTCGGGGTTCTTCTTCTTGGGTAAAAAGGACGGTTCGTTGCGACCCTGCATCGACTTCAGGGAATTGAACCGTATCACGATTAAAAACTCATACCCACTGCCCCTCATTTCGGTCTTGTTTGACCAGCTTCGTACTGCCACCATTTTTTCTAAGATTGACCTACGCGGTGCGTACAATCTAATCCGAATAAGAGAGGGGGAAGAATGGAAGACTGCCTTTAATACCCACTCAGGGCATTATGAATATTTGGTGATGCCTTTTGGGCTCTGTAATGCCCCGGCAGTCTTCCAGGACTTCATGAACAATGTGCTCAGGGAATATTTGGATAGATTCTTAGTTGTATACTTAGATGACATCCTAATCTTCTCCCATTCCCTGGAGAAACATCGGAAGCATGTACGCTTAGTCCTCCAGAAACTCAGAGACCACCGGCTTGGGGCGAAGCTGGAGAAGTGCGAATTTGAAGTTCAGCAAATCGCATTTCTAGGATATATTATCTCCCCAGAAGGTTTCCAAATGGAGGGTTTCAAGGTACAGGCAGTCCTGGATTGGGTGCAGCCCACTAGTTTGAAGGCGCTTCAGCGTTTTCTGGGCTTTGCAAATTTTTATAGACTATTTATCGCTGGATTTTCATCTATAGTGGCGCCCTTGGTGGCACTCACTAAGAAAGGGGCGGATGTTGCTCACTGGTCTTGTGAGGCCAAAGCGGCTTTTGCCCGTCTCAAAAGGGAATTTGTCTCGGCAAAGGTGCTGCGACACCCAGATCCAGAGCGTCCTTTTGTGGTGGAGGTGGATGCCTCTGAGATGGGTATTGGGGCAGTGCTCTCTCAGATGGGGGTGTCTGATAATCGCCTTCATCCCTGTGCTTACTTTTCCCGTAAATTTTCGCCTGCCGAGATGAATTATGACGTGGGCAACCGGGAATTGTTGGCTATTAAGGATGCACTCGAGGAGTGGAGACACTGGCTTGAGGGGGCTAAGTTTGTGGTCTCAATTCTCACCGACTATAAGAATTTGGCATATTTAGAGTCAGCGAAGCGCCTCAATGCCAGGCAGGCACGATGGGCTTTGTTTTTTGCTTGCTTTAATTTTTTGATAACATATCGCCCTGGGTCTAAAAACATCAAGGCTGATGCGCTCTCGCGGAGTTTTGCTCCAATCCAGGAGACCACCGAGGAGCCATTGCCCATTGTGTCCCCATCATGTATTAAAGTGGGCATTACCCAGGACCTCTTGTCATTAGTCCTTAGAGCACAGGAGCAGGCTCCTCCAGACCTTCCGGTAGGTCTTATGTTTGTGCCTCCTAGGTTAAGACAGCGAGTGTTCCTGGAATTCCATGCCAAGAAGTCGGCAGGGCATCCGGGTATTGCCAGAACTCGGGAGTTGCTATCTAGGGCGGTGTCGTGGCCCTCGGTGGCTAGGGATGTGGATCAGTGGGTTCGGGCATGTGACATCTGTGCCCGAAATAAGACTCCTAGAGGGGTTCCTGTTGGCCCATTACATCCACTCTCTATTCCATCTAAGCCATGGACCCACATTTCAATGGATTTTGTGGTGGACTTGCCCAAATCCTCGGGGATGACAACCATATGGGTTGTCGTTGACAGGTTTTCGAAGATGGCGCACTTCGTTCCATTGGTTGGGCTGCCATCGGCCAGACGCCTGTCTGAATTATTTATGCTGCATGTTGTGCGCCTCCACGGGTTGCCACTTGATGTGGTCTCTGACCGCGGATCCCAGTTTGTGGCCAAATTCTGGAGGGCATTTTGTTTCGATCTCCAGATTTCTGTCAGTTTGTCGTCAGGCTACCATCCGCAGTCTAATGGGCAGACTGAAAGGGTGAACCAGTCCTTGGAGCAGTTCGTCAGGTGTTATGTCTCCAAGTGTCAGACTGACTGGGTTGCTCATCTGTCCATGGCGGAGTTTGCCTATAACAACGCGGCTCACTCTGCTACAGGGATCTCTCCCTTCCTTTGTGTGTATGGGCATCATCCTAAGGCCAATTCTTTTGACCCCCAGGACTCCACGCCTGGTGGTTCCTCTGTGGTTTCGGTCCTTAGAGGTATTTGGAGGAAAGTGAAGAAAGCCCTTGTGTCTGTGTCATTAGAGACCAAAAGGGTTTTTGATAAGCGGAAAAGACCCTGCAGCTTCAAATTAGGAGACTTCGTCTGGTTGTCTACCAAGAATTTGAAGTTGAGACAGCCATCTCATAAGTTAGGCCCCTGGTTCATCGGTCCTTATAAGATCACTAGGGTTATCAATCCGGTGGCATTTCAGTTAGATCTACCCCGTTCTTTGGGTATCAATAAAACATTTCATTGTTCCCTTTTAAAACGGGCGATTAGTAATCCTTCTTCCAGTGGAAGACCTTCCCCTCTTCTGATACGTGGCCAGAGGGAGTTTGTTGTTGAAAGGATTCTTGACTCCAAGATGGTTCGGGGTCAGCTGTCATTTTTGGTGCACTGGAAGGGGTATGGCCCGGAGGAGCGGTCGTGGGTGCGCAGTTGTGATCTTCATGCCCCCAGACTGTTACGCTCTTTCTTCTCGCAGTTCCCCGATAAACCCGGTGGTAGGGGTTCTTTGACCCCTCATCAGAGGGGGGGTACTGTTAGGTTCTCCTGCTCTGTGCTGCCACGTCGTCATGGCAACCGGGAGACAAGTGCTAGCGGAGTAACCTGAGCGTAGCTGATACTCCGGTTCGGGTCTTTTGCTGTGCAGTGGTTACAGGCTCTGTGCATGGCAGGGGATCCGGTGCTGGTTTTTGTGCTCACAGTCTGTGAGGACTGAGTGGGGCGTGGACAGCACCTGCTATATAAACCCTCTTCTCAGGTTAGGCAGATGCTGCTGAATCTTTGCTGGTTAGTCAGTTCCTGAAAGCTAGCTAGTACTGTGTAAACTTTGTATTTGTTTGTTGCTTACTGCAAATAGGCCTTGGGATTTGGTATTACACTCTGCCAATCCAGACCTAGCAGTAAGACTGGAGTCAGTCATTTAACCTGCTGGGGTTCTTTTGCTACTCTGTGAACCTAGCAAGTTTGCGGCTGTATTCTCAGACTTGCCTGCCAAAATCCTTTCTCACTGTGCAAGGTGTTCAGGTGTCAGTTTAGTGGCAGTAAGCTGAACCAGTGCACTGCAAGTGAGAACTAGGATTGTGGAGACTCTCCTTGTGTCTATTATTCCATCTCTGACCAAGGAGTTTACTGCCACACCCGTTGGTAACCCTTTAGGGTTTTGCTGTTGCCCTTAGCAACAGCATTTCGGGTTCTCTACGTATTAAATCACAACATCTCGCTTCTTTCCATCTGAGCATTCCTAATACTAGGGAGACACCCAGTTTCTTAGCCTTTGGGCTTCTCTGTTCACTTTGTGTTTATTTTGTTACCCTATCACCTTCTATGTATGTAATGTCATATTCCCCAGTCTGTCTGTGAGTTCATTTGTTTTGCATTCCTCTCCGTTCAGACACCAGTACATTCCTGCTGGCACTGGTGTGCATAACAGCAGCATCTCGCAAATGCCAACTCGTTCCTAGGCAGGCTACGCTTTGTATCACCGCTTCCATAAGAGGCACACAGATGACAACCTCTTACGGAAACTGAAGAACATCATTGCAGAATGGCTCACCCCAATAGGACTCTACTGGGGATTTGTGACATCGGACAATGCCAACAATATTTTGCGTGCATTACATGTGGGCAAATTCCAGCATGTCCCATGTTTTGCACCATTTGGTGGTGCACCATTTGGTGGTGCACAATTATTTAAAAAATGACAGGGCGTGCAAGAGATGCTGTCGGTGGCCCGAAGAATTGCGGGAAACTTTCGGCATTCAGCCACCGTGTGCCGAAGACTGGAGCACCAGAAAACACTCCTGAACCTGCACCGCAATCATCTGAAGCAAGAGGTGGTAACGAGGTGGAATTCAACCCTCTATATGCTTCAGAGGATGGAGGAGCAGCAAAAGGCCATTCAAGCCTATACATCTGCCTATGATATAGGCAAAGGAGGGGGAATGCACCTGACTCAAGCGCAGTGGAGAATGATTTCAACGTTGTGCAAGGTTCTGCAACCCTTTGAACTTGCCACACGTGAAGTCAGTTCAGACACTGCCAGCCTGAGTCAGGTCATTCCCCTCATCAGGCTTTTGCAGAAGCAGCTGGAGAGATTGAAGGAGGAGCTAAAATGGAGCGATTTCACTAGGCATGTGGGACTTGTGGATGGAGCCCTTAATTCGCTTAACCAGCATTCACGGGTGGTCAATCTGTTGAAATCAGAGCACTACATTTTGGCCACCGTGCTCGATCGTAGGTTTAAAGCCTACATTGTAATTCTCTTTCCGGCAGACACAAGTCTGCAGAGGTTCAAAGACCTGCTGGTGAGGAAATTGTCAAGTCAAGCGGAACGTGACCCATCTACAGCTCCTCCTTCACATTCTCCGGCAACTGGGGCTGCGATGAAAATGCTAAGAATTCTGAGCCCACCCGCTGGCATTGATGCAGGGCAGTCTGGAGCCAGTGCTGACATCTGGTCCGGACTGAAGGACCTGCCAACAATTACTGACATGTCATCTACTGTCACTGCATATGATTCTGTCATCATTGAAAGAATGGTGGAGGATTATATGAGTGACAGCATCCAAGTAGGCACGTCAGACAGTCCGTACGTATACTGGCAGGAAAAAGAGGCAATTTGAAGGCCCTTGCACAAACTGGCTTTATTTTACCTAAGTTGCCCCCCCTCCAGCGTGTACTACGAAAGAGTGTTTAGTGCAGCCGGTCACCTTGTCAGCGATCGGCGTACGAGGTTACTTCCACAAAATGTGGAGAAGATGATGTTCATCAAAATGAATTATAATCAATTCCTCCGTGGAGACATTCACCAGCAATTGCCTCCAGAAAGTGCACAGGGACTTGAGATGGTGGATTCAAGTGGGGACGAATTAATACTCTGTGAGGAGGGGGATGTACACAGTGAAAGGGGTGAGGAATCTGACGATGAGGAGGAGGTGGACATCTTGCCTCTGTAGAGCCAGTTTGTGCAAGGAGAGATTGAGTGCTTCTTTTTTGGTGGGGGCACAAACCAACCAGTCATTTCAGCCACAGTCGTGTGGCAGACCCTGTCACTGAAATGATGGGTTTGTTAAAGTGTGCATGTCCTGTTTATACAACATAAGGGTGGATGGGAGGGCCCAAGGACAATTCTATCTTGCACCTCTTTTTTATTTTTATTTATCTTTGCATCATGTGATGTTTGGGGCTAATTTTTATAAGTGCTATCCTGTCTAACACTGCAGTGCCACACCTAGATGGGCCAGGTGTTTGTGCCGCCCACTTGCGTCACTTAGCTTAGTCATCCAGCGACCTTGGTGCAAATTTTAGGACTAAAAATAATATTGTGAGGTGTGAGGTTCATAGACTGGAAATGAGTGGAAATTATGGTTTTTGAGGTTAATAATACTATAGGATCAAAATTACCCCCAAATTCTATGATTTAAGCTGTTTTTGAGGGTTTTTTTTTAAAAAACACCCGAATCCAAAACACACCCGAATCCGACAAAAAAATTTCAGGGAGGTTTTGCCAAAATGCGTCCAAATCCAAAACACGGCCGCGGAATCGAATCCAAAACCAAAACACAAAACCCGAAAACTTTCCGGTGCACATCTTTAGATAAAAGTAATTCTGAAAGATCTCTAATGCCTGTTTTATATCAATACCTTTTTTCTCAGTTGTGCAGTAACAAACTTCTTTAAGAAAAAGTTTCTTACTTGGGGCCTAATTCAGACCTGATAGCTGTTGTGAAAAATTATTGAAAGACTGCACATGCGTATGCACCGCAATGCGCACATGCAAGGCCAAACAGCAACAGAATGGTGCTAAAATTTCGATCGCTAGGCATATGAAAGGTGTTTTACAGGAAGCGGACGTTTGTGGGTGGTAGCTGACCATTTTCTGGGAGTGTCAGGAAAAACACAGGTGTTCCCAAGCGTTTTCAGGGTGGGTGTGTGACGTCAGCATCCAGCTCCGATCAGCCTGTTTCTTTCGCACTGTAGGAGTAAGTCCTGGGCTTTGCACAGACTGCACAGAATGGAAAAATCATTCTTTGGTGAGTGAGTTGTGAACGGATTTGCAGATGTCTGCTGTCTGGTGAAGTTTTCACATGGTGTACGCATGCATTTGCACACTTGCACGGGCAGGTTTTCACTCTCTATGGGCGGCGGCTATCTGATCGCAGACATCTGCAAAAAAGCAGAGGAGCGATCAGGTCTGAATTAGGCCCTTAAACAGAAGATCAGATGCTCTACTCCCTCAAGTTCCTGACAAAGTACAGCACCAAAACATTGCATCATCCATCTGTACAATGAGCTGCTTAGAGAGATTAGGAGCTTTCAACACTGTGCTGAACAATTGCAGCAGATTTTTGTTTAATAAATTGAGGATAAAACCTCCTGTAATATTATGACCCTTCCCTGAACAGAACTCAGCAGCTTCACCTTATTTACCATACCTTTAGATGACCATTTCCTACAGTGTATCCCAAGTATTTGATCACTTTTTTCCACAGGCAAATTTTGAAAGATTGAGGTTAAGCTTGGTTTCTGTAATAACTAGAGTACAGCCCAAATATGGTTTCATTGCACCCACCAATTAGTACTGCAAATATCTACATCATCTAAATACTGTAAATGGCAGCATAACTTGGGTGGCTGTAGAACCTCATCCATAAGTCACTGAAAGGAAACAGGCACCCCATGAAGCCCAAAAGTCATAGTAACCCTCTTCAACAAACCTAAGGGAGTAGAAAAGGCTGTATTTCCTCAAATTCCTTGATCAACTTAGATCTGTGAATTCCCTTTTGTAGATGAAGGATTACTATATGTAGTACTTGTCTGGACCTAAAAAATCAAGGCGTCCATTCTTTAATCCCTTTATAAACAAAGACTCCTATTAGCCTGTTATTGGACTATTTGACCTTTCTGTTACCCCTAATTTTTACATTTCCTGCACTTCTTTAATAAATAGTTTATGCTGGCCACCTAATAACATACTATATAAAGCCTTTGGTGAACAACCACCCAAGGAAAAATACAACCTTATGTTGTATCAAACTCTTTTTCCATGGAGTATCCAAAAGAAAATACAGGAAGTCAGTAACTAGTGGTATCAGAGGACTTTTCTGTCTAACGTTATTGAAGAGTCACCCACAATATCAATGCTTGCCAACTCATTCATAGTTATTTCGAGTAGCCAGATTCTTGTACACTGCCTTTAACATGATGAGCAAACAACATCTATTTTTTCCAATCTTTCAAATGATTCACATTATAAATCTGTTTGCCATTCAGATATCAGGTTGGCAAATTTCATAATTTACTGTATGTTTCCTACTCAACAGTTTACTACAAAAGAACCTTGCCATTTTACTTGTCATTTTCTATCTGGCATTGTGATTACTAATAAAATCTTCTCTCTGAATGCATAAACCCAAACTCTTGCATTATAATTACAGTATATAGCCATCCTTGGGCCTGTTGGTAGTTTCACAAGTTTTCTCTGACTAATTCATCAGCCATCTAAATGATTTTACATGTCCATTAGATACTGTAGGACATTTCTGACCTATCTAGATTCTCACAAGTGATTGGGAACATTCCAAGGTTTCCAATAATAAAGAAGCTCAATGTCAGGATCTGTTCTGTTAGGATGTGTTGTGGTTTTGTTTGTGGACACAGAATCAAGAGCACTGGGCTATAGAGGAGACTGAAGTTAGTGTAGTTGGAGCACTAATTAAGCTGCTTACTATAGTTGACTCTAGGACTGAGGCAAGGCAGATAATTGGTGTCTGAGACAAAACTGGAACTGGTTATGCTGGCTATGCTGGAGCAGGTGATGCACTGAAACTGGATTATGGCAGGAACCAGATTACAGACAGGGACCAGATGACATCTGGAACTAGATTACGATCGGGAAGCGGTTAATGATTGGAACCAGAGTTGCTCTGAACTGGACTGGAACCAGAGTTGTACTGTACTGGGACTGTACTGAACCAGACTAGAACTGTTGATTCTGCACACTGACAGGGGCAAGCAGTTCTGTGACTGGACAGTGGGCTGGTACTGGTGGTTCCTTGAGGCAGGCAGGGACCCACAGAGCTGTGGCTGGATATTGCTGGGTTTGAGTTAGAAATGAAGTAGTCTCAGGAGAATGTAAGACAAAGTCAGTGTCACAGGGTGCATACATTGTGGAAAGTATCTATAAAAGGTAAACAGAATCATATGCTCAATTGCAGGGCATTCAGGGGTTAATAGCACACCAGGATTCAGGATTTCTGTTGCAGGATGAGTACACTGAATCAGCAACTGGTGAATAGGTCTGTGATTAACATAGTGCAACACAGAAACAGCAGATTGGATACACAGTTGATACTCATAGGTGATGATTAGCCTGAAAGGAATTACAGCAAACTATGAAGCAGACACTTCCCAGAGCTGTAGATACTGCATAGTGGAAACTTCTATGCACTTGAAAGTTCAGAAAACAATGAGCTGTAGCAGAGATCTATGCAGAGCTGTTAGACTGTGAACAGGTAAACTGGAACTTGGTAGATGAAGCAAGCTGAATGAAACTCTTTAATCTGTGATAGGAAGATTTACAGGCAGGGAGCCTAACAATGCCGAAAACTGTAGGAAACTAAGAACTATGGTTTTCTATACACTGGAGCCAGGATAAGCAATGCTGCTTGTTGCAAACAGGAGCCTTGGAGTCTGAATGGGACTTAGCAATGTGACTTATAGCTCTAGCCCTGAACAATGGTCAGGGAAGGCTTACGTATGAATCACAGGTCTCTGATTGGTTGCTAGTGTTAGCTGAGGCAAGTAATGCTCTTACTGGAGGGAAGGCAATCAGTTGACATGCTCCAACATGGTGACATCTATGAATCTGTTCTCAAACAGAGACAAGCAGAAAATCTGACCTGCAGGACAGGAGGCAAAGGTATGTCACATGACAAATCACATAGAAGTTAAAGGTACAAAGTCAGAATTGTGATAACCCCATAGAAGCCTGGTATACTGTACATCTCATACAGCAAACAGTAAGTAGGGAAGATGTTTGTCCCAATGTATCCAGGTCTTCATGTGTCATCCATTAATCAAATCCCCCTGACATTAGTTTTTATACCCATTTAATCCTGCCTCACTATTAAATTAATATCAGCAGATTCTTACAAATCAATCTTGATGTCCATAGGTTCATGAAAATTAGAAATATCATCATATTTATGCATATCAATGTCCTTATCCATTAACATTTCCATATGATCCTATTTTTTCTGTTTACAGCTCTTTGCAATATTTCATTGGTTAGAAAATAGAGCTGTAAAAAGGGTAAATGTATCTCCAAAGGATTCAGAAGGCAATCCGAGTGGACAGTCATTTCAATAACAAAGGAGAAGAAATTTGACCAGTTCTGACCAAACAACACAGAGACCAGCAAATAAGTGCAAACACCTACCATTAATGTGTCAGTTCCCCTTTAATAGTTAAAAGGGTTAGGGTAGTTTATATATCCCCATGTATGAAGCCAATAATAATAGGTTGATTATAAGAAACACTCTCATCTAGGTGCAGACTCTGCATAATGAAAGTATTTGCAGAGCCCAAATCCACCATGCTTTCAACCTACTTATGATCACTCTGAACCAGCGCATTCATCTTTTGTGAGCCCATGGTAGGTGAAACTCCCAAAAGAAGAGTAATATATCTAATTATCAGTGTGTCCCCTCTCCTTGCAGTATACACAGACTCTGACAGCTTACTGAAAGCTGACTTCATACTCAGACTCAGGGCTGTAACTAGAGTGTGTGGAGGGGGCACAACACATAGCTCTGCAGGGTTGGGGGTGCTGTTGGTGGCACTTATAGAAAGGTAGATAATTCTAAGGTAGAGAATTCTAACTATTTGAAGCTTACCTTGTACTTTGTGAACAAATGATCAGCATTGCGGCTGAGCAGTTAGGTGTAGTGTGTAACTGCAAGAGAGTGTAAGTGTGGCTGCACACTACATAGATTTGCTCATTTGCAATGCTGATTATTTTTTTTACAAAGTACCAGTAGCTTCATATAGTGTTCATGGTTTTTAAGAAGTATCAAATAGCTCAATGAGTAGGGTGTTTGAATAGAATTCAACAGGTTATAGGTTTGAATCCTGGGTATGACACTATATTAAAATGTGTTATTTAATAAAGGGTATTGTAACTGAATAACAACTAGCTCTCAAGTTACGTGCATGAATGAAAGTGGTATGAAGAGGATTTGTGTCCAAATCCATTTTCTTAAAGTGGTCTGTAAATGTGTGTAATATATATATATATATATATATATATATATATATATTGGGAAGGGGCATCATAACATGGACTTTATCTGGGATCAACTTGTCATGTCCTTTTCCCATGAGGCATGCACCTTACGTCCCTATTGAAAAAAATGGGGGGGGTGCCAATTCTCTCTGGCACAGGGCACCAAAAAGTATAGTGACAGTTCTGCTAAGACTCTAAGCAACTTCAACAAAAATACCAAGGTGGAGAGGACCCAGGAATGACAAGCCATTATGCACCCAATCCAGGCACTGGTGGAAACATAAACAGGTGAGGACTTTCCAACTGCAGTTGACCTCTGCTGATCTGCCTGTGGGGGCCAAATGGAGCAACTTCCAGTGCTGAGAGAATACCAACCTCCTTTTCCCCTGCCTAAGTATTCTTCACCCATGGTCAAATTCACCATGGTCAAATTCTTCAGATGATGTATCACAACCCATTAGACCAGCTGAGGACAAATAAAGCAAATAAACTTTTGAAGCACATCACAAAGCACAAAATGCGCAAAGATGTGCTAATGACTAGGCACTACTAGAAGGGCTGTACAATGAGAGAGGACACACCTGTAAATACAATTAGTGTACCCTTGTGGGCTAGCTTCACTCGACATGCTATAGGTAAGTTGGATTGTTTTGCTGACACTGCACTCACCACGGGTTACAATTATAGTTGAGCGCCTGAAATTTTTCGGGTTTTGTGTTTTGGTTTTGGGTTCGGTTCCGCGGCCGTGTTTTGGGTTCGAACGCGTTTTGGCAAAACCTCACCGAATTTTTTTTGTCGGATTCGGGTGTGTTTTGGATTCGGGTGTTTTTTTCCAAAAACACTAAAAAACAGCTTAAATCATAGAATTTGGGGGTCATTTTGATCCCAAAGTATTATTAACCTCAAAAACCATAATTTACACTCATTTTCAGTCTATTCTGAATACCTCACACCTCACAATATTATTTTTAGTCCTAAAATTTGCACCGAGGTCGCTGTGTGAGTAAGATAAGCGACCCTAGTGGCCGACACAAACACCGGGCCCATCTAGGAGTGGCACTGCAGTGTCACGCAGGATGGCCCTTCCAAAAAACCCTCCCCAAACAGCACATGACGCAAAGAAAAAAAGAGGCGCAATGAGGTAGCTGTGTGAGTAAGATTAGCGACCCTAGTGGCCGACACAAACACCGGGCCCATCTAGGAGTGGCACTGCAGTGTCACGCAGGATGTCCCTTCCAAAAAACCCTCCCCAAACAGCACATGACGCAAAGAAAAAAAGAGGCGCAATGAGGTAGCTGTGTGAGTAAGATTAGCGACCCTAGTGGCCGACACAAACACCGGGCCCATCTAGGAGTGGCACTGCAGTGTCACGCAGGATGGCCCTTCCAAAAAACCCTCCCCAAACAGCACATGACGCAAAGAAAAAAAGAGGCGCAATGAGGTAGCTGTGTGAGTAAGATTAGCGACCCTAGTGGCCGACACAAACACCGGGCCCATCTAGGAGTGGCACTGCAGTGTCACGCAGGATGTCCCTTCCAAAAAACCCTCCCCAAACAGCACATGACGCAAAGAAAAAAAGAGGCGCAATGAGGTAGCTGTGTGAGTAAGATTAGCGACCCTAGTGGCCGACACAAACACCGGGCCCATCTAGGAGTGGCACTGCAGTGTCACGCAGGATGGCCCTTCCAAAAAACCCTCCCCAAACAGCACATGACGCAAAGAAAAAAAGAGGCGCAATGAGGTAGCTGTGTGAGTAAGATTAGCGACCCTAGTGGCCGACACAAACACCGGGCCCATCTAGGAGTGGCACTGCAGTGTCACGCAGGATGTCCCTTCCAAAAAACCCTCCCCAAACAGCACATGACGCAAAGAAAAAAAGAGGCTTTTTACTGATATTTGGTGTTTTGGATTTGACATGCTCTGTACTATGACATTGGGCATCGGCCTTGGCAGACGACGTTGCTGGCATTTCATCGTCTCGGCCATGACTAGTGGCAGCAGCTTCAGCACGAGGTGGAAGTGGATCTTGATCTTTCCCTAATTTTGGAACCTCAACATTTTTGTTCTCCATATTTTAATAGGCACAACTAAAAGGCACCTCAGGTAAACAATGGAGATGGATGGATTGGATACTAGTATACAATTATGGACGGGCTGCCGAGTGCCGACACAGAGGTAGCCACAGCCGTGAACTACCGCACTGTACTGTGTCTGCTGCTAATATATAGACTGGTTGATAAAGAGATAGTATACTCGTAACTAGTATGTATGTATAAAGAAAGAAAAAAAAACCACGGTTAGGTGGTATATACAATTATGGACGGGCTGCCGAGTGCCGACACAGAGGTAGCCACAGCCGTGAACTACCGCACTGTACACTGGTTGATAAAGAGATAGTAGTATACTCGTAACAACTAGTATGACACTATGACGACGGTATAAAGAATGAAAAAAAAACCACGGTTAGGTGGTATATATTATAATAATAATACAATTATGGATGGACGGACTGCCTGCCGACTGCCGACACAGAGGTAGCCACAGCCGTGAACTACCGCACTGTACACTGGTTGATAAAGAGATAGTAGTATACTCGTAACAACTAGTATGACACTATGACGACGGTATAAAGAATGAAAAAAAAACCACGGTTAGGTGGTATATATTATAATAATAATACAATTATGGATGGACGGACTGCCTGCCGACTGCCGACACAGAGGTAGCCACAGCCGTGAACTACCGCACTGTACACTGGTTGATAAAGAGATAGTAGTATACTCGTAACAACTAGTATGACACTATGACGACGGTATAAAGAATGAAAAAAAAACCACAGTTAGGTGGTATATATTATAATAATAATACAATTATGGATGGACGGACTGCCTGCCGACTGCCGACACAGAGGTAGCCACAGCCGTGAACTACCGCACTGTACACTGGTTGATAAAGAGATAGTAGTATACTCGTAACAACTAGTATGACACTATGACGGTATAAAGAATGAAAAAAAAACCACGGTTAGGTGGTATATATTATAATAATAATACAATTATGGATGGACGGACTGCCTGCCGACTGCCGACACAGAGGTAGCCACAGCCGTGAACTACCGCACTGTACACTGGTTGATAAAGAGATAGTAGTATACTCGTAACAATTAGGATGACACTATGACGGTATAAAGAATGAAAAAAAAACCACGGTTAGGTGGTATATATTATAATAATAATACAATTATGGATGGACGGACTGCCTGCCGACTGCCGACACAGAGGTAGCCACAGCCGTGAACTACCGCACTGTACACTGGTTGATAAAGAGATAGTAGTATACTCGTAACAATTAGGATGACACTATGACGGTATAAAGAATGAAAAAAAAACCACGGTTAGGTGGTAGGTATATAATAATAAATAATACAATTCTGGTCGGACGGACTGCCTGCCGTGTGCCGACACAGAGGTAGCCACAGCCGTGAACTACCGCACTGTACACTGGTTGATAAAGAGATAGTAGTATACTCGTAACAATTAGGATGACACTATGACGGTATAAAGAATGAAAAAAAAACCACGGTTAGGTGGTAGGTATATAATAATAAATAATACAATTCTGGTCGGACGGACTGCCTGCCGTGTGCCGACACAGAGGTAGCCACAGCCGTGAACTACCGCACTGTACACTGGTTGATAAAGAGATAGTAGTATACTCGTAACAATTAGGATGACACTATGACGGTATAAAGAATGAAAAAAAAACCACGGTTAGGTGGTAGGTATATAATAATAAATAATACAATTCTGGTCGGACGGACTGCCTGCCGTGTGCCGACACAGAGGTAGCCACAGCCGTGAACTACCGCACTGTACACTGGTTGATAAAGAGATAGTAGTATACTCGTAACAATTAGGATGACACTATGACGGTATAAAGAATGAAAAAAAAACCACGGTTAGGTGGTAGGTATATAATAATAAATAATACAATTCTGGTCGGACGGACTGCCTGCCGTGTGCCGACACAGAGGTAGCCACAGCCGTGAACTACCGCACTGTACACTGGTTGATAAAGAGATAGTAGTATACTCGTAACAATTAGGATGACACTATGACGGTATAAAGAATGAAAAAAAAACCACGGTTAGGTGGTAGGTATATAATAATAAATAATACAATTCTGGTCGGACGGACTGCCTGCCGTGTGCCGACACAGAGGTAGCCACAGCCGTGAACTACCGCACTGTACACTGGTTGATAAAGAGATAGTAGTATACTCGTAACAATTAGGATGACACTATGACGGTATAAAGAATGAAAAAAAAACCACGGTTAGGTGGTAGGTATATAATAATAAATAATACAATTCTGGTCGGACGGACTGCCTGCCGTGTGCCGACACAGAGGTAGCCACAGCCGTGAACTACCGCACTGTACTGTGTCTGCTGCTAATATAGACTGGTTGATATTTAAAGAGATATTAGTAGTATACAACAATACTATACTGGTGGTCAGGCACTGGTCACCACTCCTGCAGCAAAAGTGTGCACTGTTAATTAATATAATTGTACTCCTGGCTCCTGCTAACAACCTGCAGTGCTCCCCAGTCTCCCCCACAATTAATTATAAGCTTTTAATTTATACATTGATGACTGTGCAGCACACTGGGCTGAGCTGAGTGCACACAGACTGAGTCACACTGTGTGACTGACTGTGCTGTGTATCGTTTTTTTTTTCAGGCAGAGAACGGATATAGCAGAGAGAAGTGAACAGATATATTATATTAAATAAAAGTTAACTAGCAACTGCACTGGTCACTGACTGTGGTAAACTAACTCTGTCTGCGACTCTGCACAATCTCTCTCTATCTAATCTATCTATCTCTATTCTAATGGAGAGGACGCCAGACACGTCCTCTCCCTATCAATCTCAATGCACGAGTGAAAATGGCGGCGACGCGCGGCTCCTTATATAGAATCCGAGTCTCGCGATAGAATCCGAGCCTCGCGAGAATCCGACAGCGTCATGATGACGTTCGGGCGCGCTCGGGTTAACCGAGCAAGGCGGGAAGATCCGAGTCGCTCGGACCCGTGGAAAAAAAAGTGAAGTTCGTGCGGGTTCGGATTCAAAGAAACCGAACCCGCTCATCTCTAGTTACAATTCCCAATCATAGTCCATATGGATAGTAAATCAAGCAAAATTCTGAAAAACATGAAAACCCCAAAAAAGTATGTTAACCATTCTCATGTCAACCACTGTCATGTTAACCTTTTGACCATGTTGACGTTTTGTAACTGTAACCTTTTGACCATGTCTACCTTGATTACCTGTTGACCAAATAAATGTCAACCATATGGGGTTGATCTTTTGAGTGTTGACTTAGAGACACTGTTGACTTACAGTATACATTGGAATCTGTGTCAGTTGCAGCCACTTAGAAGCATAGCCTATCAATCTTTGGGCCAAGGCCCGTGGCCTTACAGAATAGTAATAATGCTCATTGCAGAAATTCTGTTGCCAACCACTTACAGATGGCAGACTTATTTTATTATAGTCCAACAACTTCTTAGCAGACAGTGCTGTAAATGCTCACTGAGCCTTTGCTGACAATATAGAGTAACTGGCATAGCCAAGTTATCCTTAGGCCAGTTCTGGCTAATGGCCACATTTTCAAAAGCTCTCAGAAAGTATCTGAATCATTATTCAAAATCATTATAGGTATAATTGTAGCCACTTGCCAGTTATCAATAGTTGCTTCCACTATGGACCTTCAAGACTTTAATTTCTTCTTGTTGCACAGATCTCTATTCCTGAAAGAGTGTCAGTAAACCATCTAGTCTTTGAGGTGCACCAGAAACAGCTGCATATTGTACATGTATCTACTTCCATTTTGACTGTTTTGCATTAAGAACAGAACCTCTCTTGAGCCCTCTCCTGACATAACTTGTTGCAGGGTAGCTTCAAGTGTAGTTTTGACACAGTTGTACATAAACACTCTGAGACTGTTACGCGGTCACAGGAGCACATTAGTATTTCATCAGTAATAAGTCAGTTTTACAGCATCAGCTTCTAAGTACTGAGTATAATAGTATCACAACATGTCAGTACTGCAGCATAGCAGTATCAGCTTAGTGGTATGACACCAAAGCAGTATTATATAATGGCAGGATTAAAGCATACCAAATTAAGGTAAAGATCATTCCTCCCTCATGGAACATAATTCAACTACTGTACCAAGCCTTAAAGAGGTTTTGACTTAATCAAGTGTAAGAATAGGGTCCTCATATGAAGCAGTCTATTACTCTGCCACAACCTGAAAAATACTGCCAAAATCAATTTCTCTCTAGCATTTGTTGCAACTCTTACGTCTATCATGCAATGTATACACTGAAACAGCACTCTCTTAATCATAAAAAAACGAAGGTTTAGAAATTGCTGGACATTTCTTCTACCTTTGTTACAAACCTCCCTTTCACATGTGAACATTGAACTTCAGCACCAAATATCAATTTCTGTTTCTTTTTCAGGCTCTTAATCGTTTTGGCTTCCTTTCCTAGTTAAGTCACTCCAGAATTTAGTGCTAAGTCCTCTTCTATTCTTTTCTGTGCTTTGTCCCTTAGCTACATGATGGCCCTATGTCCTCAGATTTGGAATGGATAACGTAAGCTGACGGTTGCCATCAATGTTCATGATTCAGTGGAAATACTTTTTCCATCAAATTGCGTGTGTTTGATGGTTGCCAGCCATAAGATGCAGTTTTTTTATGCTCATCCAATGGCTAGCTTCTGTGCATCTGTTGACACCTGGAAGTGTTGTCCACAGCACAGCTAATGTGCACAAGCATGAAGCTCTGAATACATAGAGCATGCATACACTAAAACCATCAATGGTTATATAATGTTATGTTTGCAATCCGATGGCTAGTTACCATTGTGTCACTGGATTTCATGTTGGAAGCCCTGAAGCCATTCAATGCCATGCTCCCAATATCTTCCCTACCTCTGAATAAATCCTAGCTATCTCCTCTGTAATATCATTCATTTGTCTGTAACTCTATTGTTTGAAGATGGTATGAGTTGTGCTCCCTCTCAGTAATACTGTACCTCCATACTTGATGTCTATCTTTTTAAGCAATTCTGCTATTATTATCCATTCAGAAGCATGAATTATATACAGAATTATTGACATATATTTTTCACAACCAAAATACAATTTTGTTCCTGGCAAAATCATATTACCTCCACCTATAAAAATTGTTTCCACTACTTTACAACATTAATTAAGCTGCTGAAGCACTACTATCTTATTAACTCCAGTCATGTGTAATATTCCCCTCATTTGCCTTTTATTACCAAACTTTCATAATTTTAATGTGGCTGCTGATATGATTTTTTTCAGTATTTAAATAACACTGCAGTGCTTTGCAAGTTATTGTATCGGTTACCCTTTTCCTCCAGAATAAAAATATGCATACTTGTATTTGTCAACTGAGTCATTTTATTGCATCTTAGGGTAGATCTACTAACTGGTGGTTTTGAAGTCCTGGTGGTTTTGTAGCGGTTTACCAGGGAAACTGAATCCTGTAGATTTACTAAACTCCAACCCACCAAAGAGTGATGGAATAGAATAGAACATTAAATATTTTTACCGTGACAAGAATAGAAACCCCAGACTTACTATGCCTTGTGTAGAGAACCCACCAGAAAATTACTGCAAACCAGCCACAATCCCACTAAAATAAATGTCCTGTCTCTCACAGCAGGTTTGCAAGAATTTCAAACCCGCAATTTTCAAGTCTTTCCCAAGATGCAATATTGCAGACAGCTTACTTGATATTATAATGTTCCTGTTTGTGAATTAATGAAAAAGATGTCAGATCAATAAAGTAGGTTATCTCTGAGCAGTAAAGGGAAGGTGCCTATGTGCAGTAATGGTGGAAGACTTACAGTATGTACTGTACAACAATACATTTCATCTTCTATTTTCCACCACAGTCTGAGAATGTATTTTTACTGTGAAATGAAGGGAGTGCAAGCAAGTTTGTTTTCTACCAAGTAGTGTTTTACCAGTTTACTGGTGCCTGCAGCCACATAAACTACTAAATATAGTATAATGAATTCATCCGTAAAAACATACAAGTAGTTACCTAGAAGTTCTGCAATGATACTCAGTAAGAAGCAAAAGTCCACAGGCTGAGGGATTTGATATAGGACACAGATAGTTGAGAACTACAGTATTGGTTTCATACAATTAACTTTCTCAAACTAAAAGGACATAATGAACTACCATATGCGTGTGAGAGTAACATTGCTTTTAAGATTAAAATGTTTTGTTAGTATTGACCATCTGTTTGCTTTGTTTGTTTGTCGTATCTGGAGTGAGCTGCATTAGCTAGTGAACATTTACTTGATCTGCATTTCAAAAAGAATGCGACTTAAGAAAACTGCTGTGGAAATAGTGAGCTGTTGATCCTCTTCACATTTATTTACTAACAGTTATTTAAATAGCACATACATATTACTCAGTGCTTTCTAAGGAATATGTTAGGCTCACATTCGTGCCTGTCCCAGTGAAGCTTACAACTTAGATTCTATACCACATGTGCACAGTAGGGCATACTTTTCTCATAGGCCAATTAACCCACCAGCATGTTTTTGGAATATGGGAGTAAAGCAGAATACCCAGGGGAATAATATGCAAACTCAATACAGAAATGGCCATGGTTGTAATGGAACTCATGATCACAGTGCTTTATAGAGATCGGGATTGAAAAATGATCCCTGGGCTTGGGTTGAAGATTTTAAAATTAAAATCTTCAGTACCCCCCCGACTTCCCGGACCAGCCAGCCCACAGAACTACTCTCCATCCTCAGAGTGCGGAAGGGTTCAATTGCTGCAGGCTGTGGGCAGAGAGGTGCGGTCCGAGCAGCATGGGTGGCTGATGTCAGACTGCACAGCGTGACCTCTGACTTCTCATCATGCAGCGCAGTGTGCACAGCTGGGGGCAGGGGAAGTCGGGAGAAGAGAGCTGGGTAGTGTCTCAGCCTTCTGGCATTGAAAAAACAAGGGGGCTTTCTTATTCTGAAATCCCCGGGATTGGAAGCTCCAATCCTGTGATTGAATCCTGGACCATTTTAGGCCTAAATCCTGGGATCCCGCCAATCCCAGAATTGGCCACCCTAGTGCTGTGGGACAGAAAAGCTGATCATTGTCACTTTGTTCATAAAAGGACACCACATGGATAGCAATGAATTTAGTGTCTTAAAAAAATCATACATTTCTCTTTGAGCCACATATTTATTAATTAAATTCACATATTAATTTATTTTCAGACAATATTTGGTACAGTAGGTAAAAAATCCTCCAGTAATATTTTTTTTTGAAAGATCTTTTTATTGATTTTTATAAGTATAAAGACAAAAATACAATAAGAAACATCAGGAAGTTTACAAAATACACATAAGAAGGGATGTCTAGTAAATAAATCAGCGTAAAGATACAGAAAATGTTAAAGACTTCCACAGTAAAGAAATATTAGTAATAATCAGAAACTTTCCAAGTTTAGAAACAGTTGAAAGTGAGAAAGTGGAGAAGGGAGTAGGGTGAGGGAGAACGAAAAGAAAAAGGGGGGGGGGGCGGGGAAGCGTCGGTTGGTCTAGGTTGCTTGTGATAATAAATTAGAGTATAGACAATTGAAGGTTCAAAAGGTCGTCAATGGTGGCTCTGCATTAAAATGTGAAGTCCACGGCATCCACGTCTTGACAAAAGAATCATGTAATGTAGCTGTAATATGTTCAAGTTTATACGTAAATCAGATGGCATTAACAGTGGCGGGCAAATTGGGAGGAGTTTTGGATTTCCAATTTGCCGCTATTTGGCATTTTGCCATGTTCAAAATATGCTTAATCAATCTAAGTTGGGGGCGTGTAGTGCCAGGGATAGTGCGGGGATAGCAATGAATAGAGGGGTGAACTGGGGATAGTTACGTCCATGACATGTAAGATTAACTCATGAATTTGTCGCCAGAAGTGGCGAATCAGCAAACAGGTTCACCAAACATGCAGCAAGGTCTCCAACATCTGTCAGAACACGTAGGATAGATAGTGTGTAGTCTAGAAGGCACCAGGTACCATCGATAGTACAGTTTATAGGAATTTTTGGCAATGCGGACCGATATAGAGCTCTTGGTGATTTCCTGTCTAATGTCAGCCCACTCCTCAATGGTTAAAATTTCCCCAACATCTCTCTCCCAAGCCAATTCATGATTTTCCTTAGGGGGGACATTGTGTGCGATCAGTGCCCGATAAATGCTTGATAACAACCCTTTCGTTACATAAGGCCCACGACACCAGGATTCAAGGGGAGTAGCTACTGCAGGGTGAGTGGTTTTAGGGACGGAGGAATAGAAATGTCGTATTTGCAGATATTGGTAGAAAACTGAGGGCGATAGCGAGAAGCGGGACTGTAGGTCTGCAAAGGAGGGAAATGAAGAGAGAGGAGCTAGATCACGTAAAAAGAGAATATTGTGTATGGTCCAGTGTTTAAATGCCAGATGATTAGTACCCGGGGGGAAATCTAAATTATTCCATAAAGGGGTTAGGTAAGGTGTTTGAGAACGGAGCCAGTAAAAGCGGTAAAAGCGGGTGCGTAGTCCCAGATCGATAATGAGAAGCATATCGTAGGCAGTAGTGAAGTAGAAGCTGGGCGGGAGCGTGGCGGGCACCACAGAAGAGTAGAAGGTGAATACACGTCCAGTATGTGGGCTTCAAAGGGAAGTCCATATTCTCTGTGTGGGGGGCGAATGCCAGAGAACACAGGTAGCTAAGTGTGTGGCCCGATAATAAACAATTTATTCCAAGTGATCAGATCAGATTTAAGAGATGAGATAAGTCTCGGAAAATTGGCTGCATATAATGTTGAGTAGGACTTAGTTAAATATATGCCTAAGTATTTGAGCTTAGTGCTTTGCCATTTGAATGGGTAAGAGGAATGTAATAAGTGCAGATCGCGTAGAGGTATATGTAAGTCAAGAATCTCTGTTTTGTCAGTGTTGAGTTTATAATTAGATAGGCTACCATAGGTCTGAACCTCCTCAAAGAGGTGGTGTAGAGAGGTGTGTGGGTCGGTTAGAGTCAAAATAACATAATCCGCATAAAGGGCTATTTTGTACTCGTGAGTGCCCACTAAAATGCCGGAGATGTTGGGGTTCAACCTAATTTTTGCCGCTAACGGCTCCATTACCAGGGAAAAAAGTAGGGGAGAAAGTAGACAGCCCTGACGGGTGCCATTTTTAATAGGCAGGGGCGCTGAGGACAGGCCATTAACCAAAACAGAAGCAGAGGGTTTGTGGTATAGCGAGGTAATGGCATTATAGAATGTGCCACGTAATCCAATGTTCTGAAGGGTTTGTTGTATAAAAGGCCAGGCTACCCTATCGAAGGCTTTCTCTGCATCGAGGGCCACCACCAGGGTCGGGAGGGAATCTTTATGGGTGAGGTGAATAAGATCAATAAGTCGTCGGGTGTTGTCCGCAGCTTGCCTATTAGGGATAAAATCAGCTTGGTCCAGATGAATCAGTGCCGGAAGATAGGGGGCAAGTCTATTTGCGAGAATTTTGGCGAATAATTTCAAGTCCATATTCAAAAGTGAGATAGGCCTGTAATTTTTCATTTCTAAGTGATCACGGTCGGGCTTGGGGATGACTATAATATTAGCCCTGGTGGTGGCCTCGTCAAGAGAGCCCTCCGCCATTAGTGAATTAAAGAGAGAATGTAGCATAGGGAGGAGAGACTGAGCAAACTTCTTGTAATAGATAGCGGTATAACCATCTGGACACGGGGCGGAAGAACGGCGTAGCATCTTAATTGTAGCAAGAATCTCTTCTTGTGTGATAGGAGCGTTGAGGGAGTCTATGTCTAAGGCAGAAAGTTTCGGCAGGTGACAAGAGGATAAATATTGTTGAATAGCAGAAACGTGGTGCGGGGCAGTAGAGACATCGGAAGAGAGATTGTAAAGGGAGCTATAGTAGTCGTGAAAATGTGAGGCCATCAGTTTAGGGTCACAAGTCGTGGAACCATCAGAGCCCTTCAGGGCTAGTATGCGGTTGAGGGTACGTTTAGCGCGTAATCGACGGGCCAGCAAAGTATCCGCTTTGTCAGATTTCTCATAAAATTTCTGACGGATCCACAAAAGTGACTTGATCGTTTTCTTGGTGAGGATTTGTGATAGTTGCCCTTTTAGTGAGAGAGAATTTTCAAGTATAGTCGTTTTTTGGGAAAATATTGGTGACGTAGAGTTAAAGAAGCTAGTTCAGCTTCCAGGTCGGCAATACGCTTAGCTTCAGTCTTTCTCTGGGTGTAAGATAGATTAATGAGAAGGCCTCGCATAGTGGCTTTATGAGCTTCCCACAAGATAGCAGGAGATATATCAGGTGAAGCATTATCAGTAAAATAATTGAGGATCGCATCATCAATTTGAGAAATATTGGATGGTTTAAGAAGGAGCGATTCATTAAGAAGCCATGATCGCGCGGACGGGGATTTGTGAGGGGTGGCCAAATCTACGATAATCGCATAGTGATCAGACCAAGTGGTCGGAATTATCTGAGCTCCTAAAAGGGTTTGCGTGGAGTCACGATCCACAAAAACATAGTCGATACGAGTGTATAAATCATGTTGTGGGGAATAATGTGTATAACCTCTAGATGATGGATATAGTGTTCTCCAGCTATCATATAAATCATGAGAGGTGATACATGACTGCAAGAGTCTCGAAACTTTAGTGTGTGGGGAGGGCCCTAAGCTTTGGTGAATCTTTCAAGGGAGGGGACCAACGTAGCATTAAAATCACAAGCCACAATGACCCAGGAGTTCGAGAATTTGGAGAGATGATCCGAGAGCGCTCTAAAAAAGGACCCCTGCTGCATGTTTGGGGCATATATGGATGCCAAGGTGATAGGGGTTTGATTGAGAGTACCGGAGAGTATCACAAATCTGCCATTATCATCAAGAACAGTATCCTGTATAACTAGGGGAAGATCGCGATGGATTAAGATAGCAGTACCCCTACATTTAGTTGACATTGTAGAGTAAAAGGCCTGTGGGTATTGCTTACAGTTCATGGACGGATGGGGGGCCTTAAAGTGGGTTTCCTGTAAGAAAATTATGTCAGGTTTATGTCGGTTAAAAAAGTGAAGTGCCATGGAGCGTTTGGTTGGGGAGTTAAGGCCATTGACATTAAGAGATAATATTTTCACAGTCAAGGGGGATAATAATCGTCAGAACATAATATGAGAAGCAACCATCGACTAAATCGGTCAAAAAAGGTACAAAAATAAAAAAAATAAAAGGTAGTAGTGGTAATGGGGTAACAAAAATTGAGAATAAACTCGAGAATTAGACCCTTTCCTACGAGCGGGTTGGGTCTAAGAGGGCAAGGGTGAGTGCCTACCAGGCAGACCCTTCAATGTGGGGGGGTAGCGCCAGTAGCAATAAACAGCAAGGAAAATGAGCAGCATAGGAAAAAAGAAAGAATACACTCTGCGAGCCAGTGTAAGGGGTGTAGAGTGGATAGGTCAACAACCAAACAAAACAGAGTTATAAACTGATAAAGTAGCTATGATATAATAATTAACAAAATTACAATACTGTAACGAAATGTGGTATTAACAGTAAGACATAAAAACAAAAAACAGATAGATGAAAAATGAAAAGTCCAGCAGGGGTAATCCGAGTAAGCCGGACATATGTAACAGCACTAATGTCATAGCCCATAGCCATCCCTCAGAGGTAGCCAGTAGATCAGCCTTACCAATTCAAGGCACAACAACCATTGGATGAGTGGGACCAGTAGGGGCCAGTGAGCACAAGTCTCGGATAAAGGGGAGTCCAGAAAGCAACAAAAGTTAACTGTGCTGGACAGCGCAACAGAACCAGGTTGGAAATAGTAAACATAAGCAAATAAAACTACGTGTCTGTAATGGACATTTCGGCATCTCATTTAGTCGACCATTCCGGAGTTGGTGCCTTAGGTCTCCCAGGGGAAGTAGTGGCGAACTGATTCCGTATCTCATCAGGGAGGGAGTCAATAATGCCTAGGGACTTAAGGAGGTCATAGCCTTGGGTGGGGGTCTTGATGGAGTGGTGAGAACCATCCTTAGAGACGTGAAGGTGGAATGGGAACCCCAGTTATATTTTATGGAGTGATCTCGGAGTACCCTGGTGATTGGAGCAAGGTCTCGCCATTTTCTGAGCGTGGAGGGAGCCAAGTCCTGATAAACCTGGAGTTGAGTTCCAGAATAATCGATGGATTGGCATTCTCGGGCCGCTGACATAAATTTTTCTTCGTCTTGTAGTAATGGCACCGCAAGAGGTTTGAGTAGGGGGCGGTCGTGGGCGTAGCGCTCTATGTGCCCTGTCCAGAAGAAAAAGTTCTTTAGGAACCTCAGGTATCAAAGCTAATGACAAGCCCTCTAGAAAGCTCGGGAGACCCTCCATGGTGACACTCTCCGGAATGTTACGGATCCGGATATTATTTCTGCGGTTGCGGTTATCCAGGTCCTCTAGGTGATCTCCATGTTGGTCAATATCCAAACGGCATTCAGCTAGTTCTTGTTCAACTACAGCTTGGTACTGGCAAACTTCATCAAGTTTGCATTCCAGAGAGTCAGTACGAGCGCCCAGATCAGCGAGCTCAGTTCTGAATTCAGCAAGGACCGATCTCATTTCAGTCTGGATAGTTTTAGTGACAATTGCAAAAATATCTTGGGTGGTGAGGCTAGCTTTCGGAGACAAGGCGTCGTCAACATCAGATAGAGGATCCATTGTGGGGGAGGTGCGTGGAGTGACTCCCACCTTCTCCCATGCTCGGAGAATACTAGGTTTAGCAAGAGCAGGAGTTTTACGATTTCTCTGCGACATATTAGAATGGGAGAGGGAGGAGGACAGTGGCAATAATGTAACTGCCCCGTGGATTATAGGACATAGATTTGATAAACCACAGAAAGGGCTAGATATCTCGTGCCTCTAGGAGATCCCAGGACTAGAGAGAGGGATTAACCCCTATACACTACATGGCCGCAGGGTGATTTAGCATAGAAGAAACATTACGGTCGTTGTACACCGCCCAGGGGGAGATGGGTAGTAACAAAACGACCACAGAGCTCCCAGGTGTGGGGGGAAAAGTTGAATATTGGTGCGGCTAGTGGAGCAGCAATAGCCGATTTAGGGATATAGGTGTGGCAGTACAGTTACGGACCGGCCAATGACTGTTACCGGTATATCTAATGGGGGAGGACCCTCAACCGGCCCCACAGCTCTCGCCCCACCTACAGTATTCTCCGCAGGACAGTGTAGCAAGCCTCAGAGTATAGGGGCCCAGTGAGAGGGGAGGGAGAGGGCGTGCTACAAAAGCCACCCAAGAACCCGCCGGCAGCCAAGAAATTAACAGGAGGTTAGCAAAGGAAAGGCCAGCAGTATCAGATAGCCCCCCGTACAGCTATAATGTGTCGGGATGCTGTCAGCAGGAGGGGGACCCAGCCGGGAGGGGAGGGGGAGTTGGAGAGGATACCTGTGCCCCCCACAGTAAGCAGGGATGAAGCAATGGTTGCCGTTGGTGAGAGCCCAGGTGCCAGTGGATCAGTGCTGAGATGTCCAGGGAGGGCTGGTGTGAGCACCGGGGAGGCAGTAGTAGGCAGCGGACGGGCCGCGTCAGCCAGCGGCAGAAGATCCCAAACACGGCCAGCGATGTGCAGAGGCGCCGATCCACGTGCAGCGCCCAGAGAGATCCACAAGCAGCGTCCCGTCACCATGGATTCCCGACGACCGAGGGAGAGAGGCAGCAGCTGGAAGGCGCAGGGCGGCAGGACACACAGAGCGGGTCCTCGGGTGGTGAAGGTAAAATGGCCGCCGCCAGCGGCTGGGTCCAGTCAGGCCGTGCAATCGCCGTCCTCCTCCAGCTACCCGGCAGAGACAGGAGAGCAGAGGAGCAGGTTAGGGG
Organism: Pseudophryne corroboree; assembly: GCF_028390025.1. NCBI lineage: Eukaryota > Metazoa > Chordata > Amphibia > Anura > Myobatrachidae > Pseudophryne > Pseudophryne corroboree. The sequence goes on from NC_086448.1 coordinate 572,585,327, forward strand.
GAGGGCAAGAGAGTCTCAGGGGTTAGCGGGATGCAGTGGGGGACCTCCGGAGACAATGTTGGCAAAATGTCTCTGGTACGGAAGTCCGGCCCGGGTCCACCCCAAACTCGAGGCCCCGGCTTCACTCCAAGGAGAAGGCTGCAGTCTGCAGGAGAGCACAGAGGCACTCCCCGACTCCGCGGGACTCTCTGTGAAGCAGCTGTATATAATATAAGGGCCCAGGAGGGGCTCATAAAGCCCCAAAGCACTGTAGATGTGAGGGAAAAGGTGTTATAAGCGGGAACTCCAGAATAGCACGTCTGCTCCCATCTGCAACCAGGCCACTCCCCCAATCCTCCAGTAATATTAATTCAGTAATTGTCCAGCAAACAGCACAGAACAACAGACCATAATGTAATACAGTAAAGTGGTTAGTTCCACACTCAAATTTCCTGGATGGAAGAAAGGTGAATCCTTTGAAGCTTGGCTCCTATACTACTCTGCCTATATGTAGTTTCAGTAATGTAGACAACGATGGGCCTGATTCAGATATGTATGGTGTTATGAAACAATAATGGTATACAATGGAGTCTCTTAAATATTTATTATGTACAAACTTGTAGAGCAAGCAAAATCAGATATGCAAGTTGATTATCATATACAGATAGATCCACGGTTATCTTGATTTCTTTGCTGCACCTAGGCACACCATGGTTTACTTACTTAAACCCTTCATCTATTGTTTTCAGCTGCAATACAATACAGAGAACAATACAGCAGGCGATTAAGTAATTACAGCAGGGGATTAAGTCCGATTGCCCAGTCTCAGTTAATCCTATTAAAGGCCAAGATGGACCCATGTGTAGGTCACACATCCTTATATACCAGATTTGTCTAAAACACGTCAGCTAAAGATTAAAATATGCATGCCTAATGGCAGTTTTCCAAATTGATAGTTATGACTACAATATCTAAAATAATCCATAAATACAAACTCCTCTATTTTCTTCTTAACTTCCGAACTACAAACTATCATACTGTACACTGGTGAATCACTAACAGCTGGCATTTTTTCAAATGTGCCCATTTATACAAGGCGATCAAAAACAAAACTTTTGTGCAGACTCTTAGAAATTAGTGTTAAAACTACATTTACCATTATATTATATTCTTGATCATCAGCTTCCATATTGTATTCATTTTTTCCATAATTTTCCTCTCTCTGCTGATTGCTATCTGCACCCTATAACACAATTCAAAAGGTTCTTCACTGAATTACTAGGGATGTTTAGGATAACATACTGTACAACAAAAATACGTGCAGATGCATCAGGACTGCAATAAAATCTTATACGTGCCTCATCAGCTGGGGTTGTCCATAATTTATATATGGACCTTTGGTGTGATCAAAAGAGTGACAAGGTATTGTAGCTAATTTATTGCTCCCTGACATGTTCAACATTCATTCTTTCCTCCATAATTTCCTACTGTATTTCTAGGGTCACATAGGGGCAATTAAATTAAGGATGTTGTTGAATAGTGCCGGAATGAGTGCCCGCAGCTATTCAATTGTCTTAATTGCACTCAACACTTAAATTGGGAGATGCCATTTACTGCACCTAAAGCCGGGGGTTTAGATGCAATAAACATCATGCTCTGACTTAAGTGCCAGGTGTGATGCTGTTATCACACATGGGAATCCTGCAACTACCAACTTGGCACTAGTATAAAAAGATTTCTGTTTGCACCTCAGGAGGGTGTAAGCAGAAATCCTCTAGCTGCAAGTTTACAGCATGGCTAATTGAATAGCTCTGGGCTCTCATTCCTTGCTCTATTCAACATTATTCACATGCTTAATTGATTTGCTCCATATAATCTTACACACGTACTGTAGGTGTCTATAACTTGGGATTCCTGCTCTCTAATTATGACAGTCATTTATTTCTATGCTTTTAACCTCCAAGTGCCCTTAATGCATTGTACAAAAATTATTGGCCAAACATAATTACACCAAACATAAGATATTGTATTACTCCAGGAAAACTGTTAAGAACACTTGATCTTAACCATACAAAAGGATCCAATTCTTCTATAGCACCTATGTTCCTCAAGTATTTCTGCAATTTCTCAACCTTATTCAAATGTCCAATAATTTCTGACTTATTTCTCGCACACAGCGCTAAAATGTCTAGTTACAGCACTAGCTATAGTAGCTCAACAATGTTGCACATATATAGACATATATGTGCAACATTGTTGTCCTACTACAGCCAGTACTGTAACAAGACATTTTAGTGCCGTGTGCAGGAAACAGCATCGGTGTCCTGTAAACAAAACCAGGCCAGTGCGTGCCGTAGGCATGCACCAAAATTATAGGGGTGTGTCTTCATGGGGAAGGGGCGTGAACACAAAATAATACCAATTCATATCACGCTGTACAGTAGTCTCCATTATTCAAATTACACTGCACAGTAGTGCCACTTACACACATCACACCAGGTAGTGCCCCTTTTACACATTATGTCAGGTAGAGCCCCTGTCACACATTATGCCAGGAAGAGCCCCTATCACACATTAAGCCAGGTAGAGACTCATGTTACACATTACTCCAGGTAGATCCCCTATCACACATTATGCCAGGTAGAGTTCCCTTTTCCACATTATGCCAGGTAGAGCCCCTTTTACAGAGTATACTGGGTAGAGTCCCCTTTTACAAATTACTGCAGCTAGAGTCCCCTTTTACACATTACGCCAGGCAGAGCCCCCTTTTACCCATTAAGCCAGGTAGAGTCCCCCTTTAAACAGTACATCAAGTAGATTCCCATTTTACACATTACAGCAGGCAGACCACCCTGTTACACATTATGGCAGGCAGAGCTCCTTTTTACACATTACGGCAGGTAGAGCTAACTTTTACACATTACAGCAGGTAGAGTCTCCCTTTTACACATTACAGCAGGTAGAGTCCCCTTTTACACATTACGGTAGGTAGCACTCCAATTTTACAAATTACGGCAGCAGAGTCCCTTTTTAAACATTACGGCAGCAGAGTCCCCCTTTTTACACATTAGGCAGGCAAAGTCCCCTTTTTACACATTATGGTAGCAGAGTCCCCCTTTTTACACATTATGGCAGCAGAGTCCCCCATTTACAACGAGAGAGAGATAGAGTGTGTGAGTGAGTATTATACTTACCTGTGACTAGCAGATCTCTTCTCCCCACCCTACGCTGCACTCTTCACAGTGCAGGGCATTTTGGGTGGACTTTGGCTAGGCTGGAAAAGACATCATCTTTCCCAGAACATGGGCAGAGTGGAGCTGAAGCCAGGAGGTGAGGAGGAGGAGCTGCAGTGTAGCCCGGCAACCTATGTGAGAAGTGGTAGCTGGGCAATGCATTGCAGCTGAGCGGTGGTGGAGCAACCAGGTGGGTTGTTATGCTTCTGTGCTGTGTGCCACTGGTACACACCTAGTTGCAGTCCTGACTATATTACATGTACTACCTTCAGCTGCCAACAATTGGTCCATTGCCATTTTATTCTGTAAAGACACTTTCGAAATTTTAGCATTTTTTTCCAATGTTTGATTAACAGAGACAAAAAATTATCTTAGCAGCTGATCAGTATTTCTGAAATTACCTTTTCTACCATGAAAATAATGGATGATGGAAAAAGTACTCCAGCAGAATTCCCACCACCTGAGAATCTAATATATCCCCTTTTTTCACTTCCCTATTGCTTTACTGTTTCATGTATGTCAGATCGGCAGGTATGAAATCATGTTCTACAAGAGGTCAGTAACTCACAAAGGGAACTACAGGTAGAGTACATAGGAGAGTATACATTGTGCACTGGTTCGCTAGGGAATAAAAGAATGGGCTCACTTTCCACATTCCCAATAAATACCCTTAGGCAATGGCATGCCCACTACATTATTATAAATGAGTCACATATATGCCACAAAGAAAGCCATATTGTTTCCTGCTGCATCTGTACAAGTTGTATTGTCCAAACAGCAACTACTGTAACTATCTATTTGTAGTTGAAACAGAGTATTATTCACTACCACACATTATTTATTGAATACCAAGAGAAGCTTAGATTAGTAAATGAACAGGTACTAGGCATCTTAGTTATAAAAGTTGCTCCTGTACAGTTAGTATAACCCATTTTTTGTCCATTAATATGTAAGTAATGTGCTTCTGTACTTGATAAGGTTATTTCTACCTATCTGTCAATGAGCCTTATCTGAGGAAATTCTAAACCATCCCCTCATCACTATGTTGTAGATTGTGGCAAGCTTCTTCCACATAAATTGATTGTGTTCTGATCACATAAATATTTAGTTCCACTCTAGGGGTTATTCTGATATAAATTAGTACTAATGACAAAGATTTTGGCCAATGCAAACTAGTTTCATTGCATATTTTAGTTAGTTTATGCTTAATAGTTCCATTGTAATTTTTGAATTTGCTACAGATTATGGATGATATGCAGTATGTAGCTGCTGTTTATTATTCCGAGGAATTTACACAATGTTTTAAAAACTAGTTTAGTAAAATGTGTACCTTGGCTAGGAGATATAATCTATACCATATATGCAGACACATTCCTGAGTTAGCATTTTTAGCAGAAATTGATGCAGTTGCACTAGCCACAGCGTACATTTCCACCCACCCTGAAAACATTATACACATATCTAAACATACTGTAAAGAAGCATGCTAACCTTTGGAAGCTGAATGAAATCAATCCGTATGATTTGGGAAGGACCTTATGTTAATGGGAGATGTAAAGGTATTTTTTTTAGGTCATCCTGCATTTTTCTACAAGCAAATAATACAGGAAGCATACCAGCAAGTCTGAATTGGACTAATCATGGACATCTTAACTGCATGAGTGAGTTCATGGTACATCTGTGTCAATGGGGGTCATTCTGAGTTGATCGCTAGCTGCCGTTGTTCACAGCGCAGCGATCAGGCTAAAAATCAGCATTTCTGCGCATGCGTACGGGCCGCAGTGCCTACGTGTGACGTACTTTCACAAAAAACTATGCAGTTTCACACAAGGTCGAGCGACTCTTTTCCGTCGCTCTGTTGATCGGTGAATGATTGACAGGAAGCGGGTGTTTCTGGGAGGTAACTGACCGTTTTCTGGGAGTGTGCTAAAAAACGCAGGCATGTCAGGTGAAAATGCAGGCGTGCCGGGGGAAACGGGGGAGTGGCTGGCAAAACATTGGCCCCTGAAGTAATGGCCAACTCATTTATTTTAATAAAAGAATGGGATGCTACCCATGCACTTGGGATGCTCCCCAAGTGCAAATGTTGTAAACAAATGGAAAAAAATCCAACTATTCAAACCAAAGGGACAAAAAAAATGATTAAGCTTGGAGACACTTTAAACTGTAACTCTACATTTGTGATTTATAGGAAAATATGTGATTGTGGTATTATATATGTGGGGAGAACAAAGAGAAACCTCAAACTACATATATTAGAACATATGAGGAATATTAAAAATAAGTTCCTAACGCATAGTCACCCAAGACATTTCTTGGAAAAACATAATATGGATGCAAGTAGATTTAAATTTACTATACTTGAACAGATAACAGAAGATTCAAGGGGTGGAGATAGAGAATTCCAACTATCGAGGAGAGAATCCTACTGGATTTTCACTCTAAATTCATTGACACCATATGGCCTCAATTAAGGCATTTGTATTGTATCCTTTCTATAGAAAAATCAATTACTTTGTTTTTCTACAAAAAATTAACCATTTTGGTTTCATTAAAGTTAAATTGAGTATATCAATCCAATACCAACATGTATTATCCTATAATCCAAGTAGACATATATTTTTGACTCTGATACAAATAGAAATTTTTATATACAATATCATGTTTTTTACATTTTATTGTATTCATTTAGCTTCAGCATTTGGCTTTATGAATCAAAGGAATATTTTATTTTATATTTTTCATTATAATCATATATAATGTATTGTGACAACTATTTTCTATGAAATGGAAAGTTAGATATAAGTGTATTACGGGTTCCTATTGTGGTTCATGAGGATTGTCTTTTAAAAGCACTGTTAATCCATTGAATGTAAGGTATAAGTCACCCGAGATACCTTTTCTCATACATCAATGACATTAATATTACATAAGATATTATGTTGAAGCACACATTACACTAAAAGGTATTCACATAGATAGCAGCACCTTAGTTTATTACATAGATATTGTTTTTCCTTGATGAGGAACGCAGATGGGCATCTTGCGCTCCACTCATTGTGAGGTAGCGCCACAGACACTTCCGGGACGTGGAACGCAAACGTGCGCTCTACTCCCTCAACTCACATCATGTTAAGGATGAAAGGTGCTTAGCGCACCCGAACTTCCGGGATGTGGAGCGCAATAATTATTATTATTATTAATTATAGGACACATGTAAGGCGGGGTTTAACATGGACGGGGAGCGCCCTTCTGTCACACACTGAACCACCAATGTAGAATGAAAAGGAGGCTTGAATTTACCCGGAAGTCAAAAGAGCAGAGGATGGAATGCACATGGGCAATTAAACCCGTTCCTGGCTCACAATTAATACCACAGGCACACTTAAGATTACTAGCTTTATGAGGTTTCTATTATAGCATCAATTAGAAAGTATAAGCTAAAATACATAAAAACGAATGAGTTTAGGAACACTATTAAAAATAACCAATTGGGTAACAATAGGAAGTGATGTAAGACTCATGGTGGTATAAATAGAGGGGTTTGGAGCTTCCAACCTCACTACCTGCTGGATAGCCAAGCAAGAAGGTCTGCCATTGAGGAATCCATAGGAGAGGTATTTCTTACATAAAACTATGGGGATTTTAATGAATTAATTTTTAAAGGTGGAAATTGACCATTTGTTATCCATAGATCCAAGAAGGACCTCAGTTTTGGGATTTTTAAAACTTTGTCTACAGAAGCTGGTTACTTCTGTCAAACATATAGGAAAGGTAATTTTTTTCTATCAACTGCATTAATACATTTACTGGCTAAACAAAATTCTAATAGGGAAATTTAACCGCTTATAGGTCAAATGGGACTGGATGAATAGGGATAATAGTCAGTCACTAAGGCAGTGGTTCTCAAACTGTGTGCCGTGGCACCCTGGGGTGCCTTCGGACACTTGCAGGGGTGCCCTAGTTTGGTGGTCCAGGGCCATTTTAAATAATTTATGGTCAGTGTACCAGGGAAAACCAGACCTGGTGGGTGTCAATCAAAAAATATGTGAACAAACAGAAGCAAATCTGGTCCTTCACCACACAATTGAACCTACGGACATATAAACACAATTTACATAATTTAATATTTATTTCTAAATTTCTCAATAAGATACTTTTGGCCTAGGGGTGCTGTGAAAAAAATTCTGATATTCTAGGGCGCCGTGATTCAAAAAAGTTTGGGAATCACTGCACTAAGGTCTATCTGTGACATCATATACAGGCCAACCAATTCCATAACAGTAAGTAGATACAATGCCAATGCCAATGATTATTTACAGATAAGGTTGGATCATATATACAAACTATACAAACTATGCCCTTCTGACTTATAGTCTATATTCTATATTATTTATGCCAATTTGATCCATTTCTTAACAATAGAGGGTTTCACTGATGTAATGTTATTGGAATTAGGTATAAAATACAAAAAGCAAATATTGTAATTATCACTAACCTTCAAGCAGGTTCTAATTCTGTTACTAATGTATTATTAAGGTCACAACCCATAGGGACAAATCTACGTAGCATTCCAAAAAAACTAATGAACAATGAGTAAGTAAAAACTCTTGTAGATCTCATGGGTGACTTATACTAAGAAGGTGTATAGATATATTGTATAGTTCACGATATTCACCATTTGGTTCCTCTATATAAGATTTTTTATGAGGTGCCATAATATTGTTACATCAAGACAGCACCCTCACTTTGAAACTACTATGATTGTTATTGTTATCATTCTCTGTTACACTTTTGAGAGATTTCTTTTGCTGCTTCCTCGTTTTTGCTCTTTTTGTTCACATTATTGTAAAAAATAGGTATGTCCCAAACATCATCTGACCTTTAGGAAATTTATTCTTTAATCCTGAGAATATAGGGATATAGCTCAATTGAATTTAAGAATCATTAATTAATTGTGCATCTTGTCCTCCGAATCCAGATTTAACTTGTCTGTTATACAAATAATGTAGAAATATGGTCCCTGTTTCTACTCTAGCTTTGATTTTAAATCTATTTACTATGATGTATGGATATTGAGACAACCTTTTTATGTTTTACGTTATAGTGTTTTGTATACCCCTGATGAAGTCTTGAATGACGAAATGCATTGGGTGTTGTATGGATTGACTATCTATATCCAGAAAAAAAAGAAACAATTGACTTTTAACATATACTGTTTATTGAGCAATTTTATATGGAACTATGCATTTTACATGTTTTTAACAAATATGTCTATATTGTATAAATATTAAGTCTTTGGTTGTACTCAACAAATCACATACTCTGGATTAGGTATAGGACTAGAATTTACACCTAAAACCCATCTGAGTGTGAAGGGAATTTACATATAAAAAAACATACTAATTAGATGCCCCCAAAGAAACCATCTTTCTCTATCTTTCCATTCGGTCCATCCAAGCCAAGGGCCAATTTTTTTGGGAGCTGCAGCAAACAAATAAAAAGAATAATTTGTTGAGGGAATTATCTTAATTGAGTATCAAAACATTAAGAGTAAAAAAAGCGCAGTACTAGTCATTCATCATATATATATATATATATATATATATATATATGTATAAATATACTCTATATATGTATATATATATAAAAGAACATCCAAAACCAGAGAAACCACCAGGAGCTCAAGCCCAGATTAACCCAGCTCACCACTGGAAAATACTGGTGAAAAATGTAATTATATTTTAGCATTGGTGCAAATTCCAAAAAGCAAGCATTGCAGCACACATATACAGTAGCACAATATCAATAATCCAATGATACTTAATGTCCTGAAAGCTGTTTCTTTAGCCTTCATCAGGGGAAAAGATAAAGTATCATAGTGCAGAGACACTGCGCAGTCTGCAGTGTAAATCTGTAAAGTGCCAAGTGCTAAAAATTGCTTACCAAACCATGGTTGTTTATGGTGTATAAGGAACACATGGTAACGTACAGCCCGCCCTGGCATGTGTGACTGCCAATGATGTTACCCCAGAAGCACCGCTCAGAGCAGTGTACCGGAAGTGGTGTCAGGAAGAGTGCATGCCAGTACTCCTTGGTCTGAACTGTCCAACGGAGCAAACCTGCCTCTACCTCCATTCTCAGGGGACACAAGGCTCCCCAGGCAGCGGACACGCAACAAAAGATGTCCCCTAAGATGCACTTCTGACGCTGCTGCATCGGAAGTGACATCATAAGGAGGGCCTGTCAGCAACCCCCGGTCAAACATGACAGGCGAAACTAGCAAGCTGACTCCCCATTCCCAGGGAAGGATGCACAGTTCCCAAGTGCAATAATACAAATAAATAATAATAACATCATACATAAAAAAAAAAAATAACGTGCAAATAACATTAGCGACATTGTAGGGAAATATCAGACAAATTCTATCAATCACAACTATAAATAGTATGACAAATTATAGTTTCATTATCATATTCTATGGTTACGGTTGGTAAACTATGATATGGTGTATATCACCAAATGTTTAGACCACACATTTGACCCTACAACAACCGTTAAATAAATAATAAAAAAAACCAACAAATATCCTAAAGGTATGAATATACATATAAATCAGGTGATCAATCTCAATGAAATCCTACCAATGGGTCAAGGTCCACATGTACCATGAAAAATAATGATACATATATAAAAGATGTCATAGCACATCAAAGTAGGTACAAGAACGGTGTAAAGGAAAATTCCTTATTAAGCCCAAATGGAGCTAATGTGTCAAGACGATGGCTCTAGTGGCATTCTTGCTGCAATAATAATTTGTGTCAATTTCCACCCCTCTTAAGTGGTGGACGAGCGATGAAGAGCGATGCGTTCCTTCAGCATCCTTATTGTCTTTCCCACATATAATTTATTGCAGGGATAAAAGATCAAATAAACCACATATCTGGTTTCACATGTAATACAATGCCGCAGGTGAAAAACACTATCCTTACTTGGGTGGAAAAAATAGCTTCCTGTGTGCATATGCTTGCAATTGACACAGGAGCCACATTTGTGCTCTTCCAGTTGTGGTTGAAGCCAGCTGTTACCAGGCTGCTGTACTGGAACTATATCCAAATAGGTACAGTAATTTGATCCTTCAGATTTGAACTCGATTTGTAATATAATAAAGGTAAATTACAACAAAACTCACCCATAGTCGGATCCGCCTGTAGGATGTTCCAGTATTTGGAAATCGCTCTTCTCGTCACACCAGATGTGATTGAGTAAGTGCTGGAGAAAATTAATCATTCCAGCTCATTGTCTCTAAGTTTAGGTCTCATCAACTCCTCACGACCAATGTTCAAACATTTAGAGACAGCATCTTTTACCTCTTTGGGATCATGTCCCCTATCTACAAATGTATTGTCCATATTGGCAAGAGTCCCTGTCAGTGCCTGTTCGTCTGAAGTAATTCTCGCTACCAGTATTAACTGTGAAAAGGGTAGACCTTTTTTAATGGTTGAGGATGGAAACTGGACGCCATCAATAAGGTACTTTTATCTGTAGGTTTTCTAAATACCTCCTTTGCAAACAACCCATTCTGTAGCTTAATTGTGACATTCAAAAAAATGAATATAAACAAAATAATAGGTGTATGTAAACCTAATTGACCCTGGTAAGAGGTTCAATATCTCAATAAATTGTAGAAGTTGGGTTTCGCTCCCAGTCCACAGTATGAATAAGTCATCTATAAAATGAATATAAAATTTAATAAATGGTGAAAAAATGTGATCTGCCATTATATGAACTTTTTCAAACTGAAACATAAAAAGATTTGGACCCCATCATGGTTCCTTGTAGCTGCACATAAAAAGAATTCTCAAATAGAAAATAATTTTTATATAAAATTAAATCCAAAAGTAGTATACAAAACTCACTTGGCGGACCCTCATACTGTGGACTGGAGCACACAGCTTCTCTCATAGCCTCAATACCTTCAACATCATTAATGAAGTGTATAAGCTGGTGACGTCTCTGGTCACCAATATACATCTGTCAGGAAGTGGACCAATAAGAGTTAATTTACCCAAAAAGTTGGTAGTGTCTTTAATGAAAAAAAGCTGTGGATTGTACCACTGGTTGTAGATAAAAATCTACGAACTGTGACAATGTTTGACACAAGGATCCCCTTGAATATAATCGGCCTCCCGGGAGGCTTAATCAAACATTTATGTACTTAAGGCAAGACATAAATTAATGGAATTTTAGGAAACTACTGTGTAAGAAACCTAGCTGTTTGCTCGTCTATCCAGTTGTTAGAAGGCCCAATTTAATGATGGAATCTACTTCACGTTTTAAATTATCAGTGGGATCAAAGCGCAGTTGTTTGTAGCACTGACCATCTGATAATTGTCAATTTATCTCATTGATATAGTCAATTCGGTTTAATATTACCACACCCCTGACCATATCGGCGGGGCAGATGATAGTACCAGTATTATCCTTAAGGGTTTTAAATGTTGACCTCTCAGATCTAGTCATGTTGGAATATTTGATTTTAGAATATTGAGTACAGGGCAGGACATCCAATTTGACTAAGCACATAAATACATCAACAGCAGCATTGAAGGAAGGTTGATTAAATTAATGGGAGTGCTAAATTGACTTTGACGAAAAGTAATGTTACCTTTTTTTAAAAAATAGTTTTTTAGTTTTAACTGTAGAAAAATGTTGCATAATTCTACCTCGCAGTCAAATTCATTCTGTTTGTAAGTTTGCACAAAAGAAAGCACTTTGGATAACACAGACATATCTGCTGCAGTGGGGTTGTAATCTGATATATTAAATATAGTTATTTCCAACCCCCCCGTGTAATTCCTTCCTCCTGTGTTTTTTGTGCTTGATCCCCCTGTCCTGCAGGGTCTCTTATGTCTTTGGTCCCTCTTTTCCTATATTCTGTACAGTCAGTATGTATCTGGTTTAATTATGGTCATATCTGGTTTAATTATGGTCTGGTCCAAGGGACATGGATCTGGTCGAAGGGACATGAATTGTAGATACTGCAGCTGCCTGGTTTTGTATTGAGATGCCTACCATTGGCTTGGGAAATCCTAGTGGATTTGTACAAAGACGACAACCTGCAGCTGCTGCACAGTAATTTGGTATGTGTAATGCACAGTATGTGTGTGACACATGCCATGTGATATATATATATATATATATATATATATATATACATATACTGTATATATATATATATATATATATATATATTTATGTGTCAGCTTAAACAGCCAGAACGATAGCATCCTGCCATGTGTGAGAAGTAAATTAAATGTCATGTTTTAGGGGATAGGTATGCCCTATGTAGGATATTATAGGTCATTTATTGATATGTGCTGACTAAAATGAGTTTTAGATTAATATGAAAAGAAGTTAGGATTCCAACAGGAGAAATAGAGGGTACTTGGGAGACCCATGTACCGATTTCCAGGAGTTCAGCTTCCAGGTCAAGTTATGTTTGAATCCGAGCATATATAGTAGAGATGGAATGTGAATGTGTCAAAGGAGTTCACAAAATCTTGGGGAGGGAGTTTGGGGAAGTGACTTTAGTTAGTAGACAGCAAGAAAGTATGAAAACCTATGTTTTCATAAAGCCGAAGACAATATTTTTCCACGGCCTCATTAAAAGTTAAAGGGTCCTTGGAAAGACGTAACATGTTGTGGATAGTGAGAAATGCAAAGTGCCAAGTCATGAAAGCGGAAGAGTTCATATTACTCAGGAAGCCCAAATTTCCCACTAAAGGAAGGAACAGAGAGCAGAAGTATTGAAGTTTAAGAGATTTTCTAGACAATTTTCAAGTCTTGATTGTAGAGGTCAACAAAATGTTATCAAGTTGAGGCAACTTCAAAATGGAAGGCATACAGTACGTGTGAAATGTGCAAAGTTGAGATTCCAACACCACATCATATAGAGATTAGAGCCACAGATCCAATCAATGGCAAAATTAAGAAAACAAGCCAGATTGCATTGTTAACATCAGGCAAATTGATCCCCCCACCCCTCTTTTCAAAGACTGCGACAACTTGCGTAGACTAAAATTGGGTTTCTTGTTATTCCATATAAACTTGGAAATACACAGTAGCAATTAAGCTGAGACAAGTCCAAAAACGTAAGGAAAAGAGAGATCATGGGCTAGATGTAATGGAGTGCGAAACAGCTGGATCTCCAAGACTCCGTCCGAACTCGTACATTTTTAATGTGTCTAGGCTTTAATGTAAAAAGTGTCTAGGCTTAAATGAAAAAAGTAGCAGGTCAACTGCAAAAGCTATGACATGAACTTTCTGATCCCCCACTTTTATACCATCATAACCTTGCATTTGAATTAAGTAATGCAGGAGTGGTTCAAATGTCAAATTAAAAAGAAAAGGAGAAAGGGGACAGCCCTGTCTAGTTCTCCTCTCAAGGGAAAAGACAGGGGAGGCAACATTATTAACCACCACCTGCACGGTGGGTTTGGTAGAGAGAGTGCATATAACATTACAGAAAATAGGGTCAAAACACTGAAAACACAACATGCTAGCAAGATGGGACCATTCAAATTTGTTGAAGTCCTGATTGAGGAGAAAGATGGGTCGGTAAGAACCTACCTGTCAGAATTTAACAAAAAAATTATCTTAGCCTCATTAAACTTAAGTGGAGTCTTACCAGAAGTAAGGATATTATTATAAAGTTTTGTCAAAGTGGTAACCAGTTCAGCACTAAGCATCTTATAAAATTCAGCACCAAAGCCATCTGGTCCTGGGCTTTTACCATTAGAAAAGGATTTTATAATTTTGAGGACATCTTCAATAATAATGTGGTTGCACAAAAATCCCTGTCCTTGGTAGAGAGACTGGAGAGATGAGGTTCCTCTGGAAACATGTAACTTTCGCCAATGTCATCTGGGCCTGCAGTGTGTAAATATTTATAAAAATTCATAAATTTTTCACAAATATTAACAGGGTCAGAAAGAACAGTACCAGAATCAGTGAGTGTGTCTACCCAAGTCTTGGTACAGTGCCCCTTAAAAAGATTGTCTAACAGCATGCCTGATTTATTCTCCCATCTATCATATTTATTTCCCTGATAATTATAGTTAGTTTGGGACTTTCTGTGAGAAAATTGTTGTAAATTTGTTTGGCATGAAGGTAGGCAGTTTTGTGAGCAGGGGTGTCACAACATTTATATAGACGATTTGCTCTCGTAAGGACAGAACTTAATTTTTGAAGCCTGGATGTAAACTGTTTGCACTTAGAATGAGTGTAAGACATAATGTGAACTCTGAGGATAGTCTTAGAGGCCCCCCAAAATAGTGGTTTCTCATAAATTTGGTCTAGACTGTTATTGACATAGCTATGCCATGTGTGCTTGATGTGTAAAATGAAATCATCAGAATGAAATGAAAGCGCCCACATTTGGACAAACACTCCGGCAAGGCCAATTGAATGGTCATAACTATTGGGGCATGGTCGGATATAATTATGTTTTTTTAATAGAGATACTGTATATGCAACTTTAAGAAAGAGATGTTGAGACATTATAAATAGTCAATACGAGAGTGATTAGAATGTGGATGAGAGTATAAAGTAGAATGATCCCATTGCAGAGGGCGATGTAGATGCCAAGGGTCCAAAAGATCAAGATGTGAGCAGAAAGAAGAGGGAAATTCACAGTGTGAAAGAGATCTCTGAGTACTCTACCTAAACCTGACCATTGACAGATCCCCAACCGTGTTGAAATTTACACCTAATATAAGTTTCCGACAGCCCATAGCCAGGATTTTCTGTAGAAGTGTACAAGGAAAGACTGAATTGGGGCATTAAGAGCATATACGTTAAGCACGGTATAATCAACGTTATCAATAGGTACATCCAGCAAAATAAACCTCCCTTCAGGATCTAAAAATTTCCTGTGTATGGAATAAAGCAATTTTTTCTGAAATAACATAGTGGTTTCTCTGGTCTTATTAACGTAGTGGGCCAAGATGCAGTCTCCAATCCAAGGAGCACACAAGGTATTTGTAACATCATCCATCCTGTGAGTTTCTTAAAAAATGTTAATATAAGGACAGAGACAATAAAGGTGTGAAAGAATTTTTTTTACTTTTTTTTAGCCTATTAAGTACCTTCACATTCCAAGACACAATGTTAAAAGAAAGGATTTAGGCATCTCTCCCAGCTAAACTATTCAATTCCTATTGGTATAAACAAAATATAGGAATAAACATCAATAAATGGCCTCACCTTGTCCCTGCGAGCAAGGAGAGGGGAACCTGTGATAAATCAAGACTCAGGACCCAAGGGAGCACAATATATGAAAAAAATAACAACAAAACATGCAACAACAGAAACAAACCTGGAAAATGAGATCAACATTTTACATACATATGAAATATTCACAACAATTCAAAAACACAATATGGCTAATACACACTCAAGAATGTGAAGTAAATGAAGGAGATGCTAAAGCAACAACAGTCAGGTGTCAGGACGAGAGAAATGAGCTTTAACCATTTTAGGGTTTTCAAACAAAATTGGCTTCAATCCTCAAAAACCTTCAGATGAGCCGGATAAAGCAAGGAAAAAATGACTTTGGTTTAAAACAACTGCTTACAAATCGGAGTGAACTCTGTGTTTGTTGCCTATGAGGCTAGGAAAATCCTAAAATATGAGAAGGCATTCACGATCCTAGGTCGGGCTGGCCATTCTCCAATAATGGTCAAGAAGTTTGGTCTTGTCTGCATAGTTCAGGATTTTCATAATAACAGGGTGAGGGTGGCTGGAACCATTCTTAAGGTCAGGACCGATTCTATGTGCCCTCCCATAACTAGTGGTACCCCCTTCTGTTCCATAGCCAGCTGATCTGGAAAACATTTAGAAAGGAGGATTCGTAACATGTGACACTTGACTTATTCTGGTATGCCCCCTACCAGTGGGTTGTTTCTCTTACCTCGATTCTTCAAGTCTTCGATTTTGTCAATAAAGCCAGTTATTTCCTTTCACAGGACTTCATATACTTGTTGAGCTGTATGCAGGTCTTCCTCCAATGTAGGGACCCCCTGTTCCACTTCAGAAAGGCAACTGGAGTGTTGGTTCAATTGAACCAAAGTGGATTCAATGGTCTCCTTGATG
This sequence comes from Pseudophryne corroboree, assembly GCF_028390025.1. Lineage (NCBI taxonomy): Eukaryota > Metazoa > Chordata > Amphibia > Anura > Myobatrachidae > Pseudophryne > Pseudophryne corroboree. Next base: position 572,601,693 of record NC_086448.1, read on the forward strand.
CCTGTCAGCTTTTCATCCAGAAGAAGACCTAATATTACAACAATGTTAATGTTAGCTGGCTGCATTTTTGGGGACAGAAAGCCAGTAGCACTTTTGCATCTATGTTGAGAGGTAGCAGAAGAGGTGGAGCAATCAGAATCAGAAGAGTTACCACAAGGGTGTCCTCTAGAAAGGCCCAAGCAGAGCCAGTGGGGGTTATTAATTGAGTCACCAGAAACTTTTTCAGATAGATTGCTGGAGTTGGGAATGAAGTGGGTAATTATACCACACAACAAGGAGAGTGAAAAAAAAGACACATGTGTTAATGAGAGATGGTGATCTACATGACAGAATACAAGTTGAGTAGACAATTAGGCAGATGACTAATAGGTTCCATGAAGGTAACAAGATGACATGAAGTAAAATGACAATAATGGAGTAATTTATCACACAGCAGAATGAAGTGAAAAGTCACAGAAATGTCTGTACAGCACCTCTCACCATGGTCAAGACCTCCTGGTACTGGTGGGTACTGGTGAACTAATTCAAAGCAAAAGCAATGTCAAATCCTCCTGGGGACATTGGTAGAGAGGCAGTTCTTACATATAGGCAGTGCTGGAGGGGAGGGGTGCAGATATCAAGCCAGCTAATGGGATGCAGCAGAATAAAATGTGATGTGTTTCCTTATACTGAAACAGGTACAGCAATAATAATAGCTATATGAGAAAGCAGCAGGCATAGCAGTGGGAAGGAAGAATAAAAGTCTCACACAGGAGTAATGGAAAACAATAGCAGGTAGGGGCGCCAGAGCACAAGTATCTGATAATTGCAGTGAACAGGTCCCTTTCCAAGCAGATGAATCACAGTAACTGGGGCAGGGGACCAAGTAGCAGCTTCCACAGTAAGAGTCAATGATACACAGGGCATCTCTCATATACTACAGGAACAGCAACCTTGTTAAGGGGAGCCAGGAGGACATCAGCAGAAAGGCTATGGGACCCAGATGAAGGATACACTGAATGCAGATCACCCAAAGACAGAGTTGCCACTGGATCTAGAACAGAAGGGAGTGACACATCATGTCAAGATGGTGGTTGGCAGCATCTCTGCAGGGATCCCGGGTGTGGATCATCAGTACTGTAGAGTGAGCCAGGTGGACTGCGAGCAGGGCCAGATGACAGAAGGCACAGCACCAGGAAGCGATGGGTCAGTTCTGGAGATCAGATCACCCACACCCGGGAGCAAACAGAAGAATTGAATCCTGACACTTCAGCTAATGGAATTCTACTCTGGGTTGAGGTGAAACTTTATTCCAAGGCTTCAGGCAGGTGAGCAGTCTGCAACCCACAAGGACATAGGAGGTGTCCCCCAGCTCCACGAACTTTACCCACCCATCAGGCTAGGCAATAGTAAGTAGTACACACCTGGGGGATGAACCGCACACCCCTTAGTGACACTAAAATGGGGATAAGGGAGATGCCACCCATGAGCTCCAGCAGAGTACATCCTGTTGACATGCTAAGCCACCAACCCCCATTCATCCTCACTTTAACAAGACAGGTTTGCATAACCTAGCGGGAATAACCATATTGTAAGAAGCATTTAGTCATCTCTTTAAACTGTCCATCTGCAAATTCTGTAGTGGAGTTTTTCTTTAAAATATGCAAGAACTGAATAATGGGGAACCTGGACTTTAGATGGTAACTTGTCACAAGTTTCTTACCTGACCTAAACACCGTGAGATCTAGAAATCAATCTTGTCAATTTATGTCACTGCTGTCCAACCCAGATACAGTACATTTTGTTAATACTAGCATTTGTCAGTGGGAGAAGTTCAGAAGTGACAAAATGTGCCTAGGTTGGACAGCCATGACATAGATGGGATTGACTTCACCTGCACCAAAAGAAAGGTTTGGACTGCAAGAATTTCCTGGGGATGCAGTTGTTAGATACTGGAAGCAGTGCAAGTTCTTATGAGCCAGGTTAGTATTGTATACATATACAGTATATAGGGGGTCATTCCGAGTTGATCGCTAGCTGCCATTGTTCACAGCGCAGCGATCAGGCAAAAAATCGGATCTTCTGCACATGCGTATGGCGTGCAGTGCACACGCGCGACGTACTTTCACAAAAGCCGATGCAGTTTCACACAAAGTCTAGCCACACTTTTCAGTCGCACTGCTGATCGGTGAGTGATTTACAGGAATGGGGCATTTCTGGGTGGGAACTGACCATTTTCCGGGAGTGTGCTGAAAAACGCAGGCGTGTCAGATACAAATGCAGGCGTGCCTGGGGAAATGAGGGAGTGGCTGGCCGAACGCAGGGCGTGTTTGTGATGTCAAAACAGGAACTAAACAGTCTGAAGTGATCGCTAGCTAGGACTAAGTCTCGAGCTACTCTGAAACTGCACAATCTTTTTTTGTAGCCGTGCTGCGATCCTTTTGTTCGCACTTCTGCTAAGCTAAGATACACTCCCAGAGGGCGGCGGCCTAGCGTTTGCAGTGCTGCTAAAAGCAGCTAGCGAGCGATTAACTCGGAATGACCCCCATAGATAGATAGATAGATAGATACATAAGATATACTGTACATGAACCCACCCCTCCACAACCACCGCCTGTAAAAATACTGTGCTTGCCCCTGAACTGGCTCATTAAAGGAATTGAAGATGGAGGTTCCTGACTTACAGTACAGTAGATGATGGCCCTGCAACTGCACATGATGGACCTTCAAATAAATAAACCAATTATGTTTTTTTATGCCACAAGACTCATCCAAATGCTCTGTTTATACCGTATATACCCCTTGTATTCAGTAGTATTGCCTCCCACCGTCATTTTATATTTTGTATTATTCTCTGTCCCTTTTTTTGTATTTTGCAGCATTCTTTTATCTCCTTCATTTTGTTTATGTAGTACACCCCCTTATTTTGTATTATTAAACACCTCCCTCTTATTTTGTATTGCACTGTTTTCCCTCTACTATAAACCACCGTCAATTTTCCAAATAGATTCCATGCACTTATAATATATCTGTATTTGGGACTTGCATGCACCAAACAATAATTATTTTGTGCATCACTGTCCACTCCTATGGGTTGTTCATGCTGACAAGCAAGCTGAGACTGTCACAGAAAGGGCAGGTTCACACTAATTCAATCATGTACTGAAAGTACTGAACAGCTGCTTCCCCCATCCCAGCTCCTCCCATCCCAGGCTCACTCTGACAGGTGGCTACTCCTCCCATCCCTGGTTTGCCTCCATGATTCTCTGTGACTTGCGACTGCTTCCCACATTGCAGATCTGTCTCCATGACCCTATGTGACAGGTAGATGCTCCTCCCTTCCCCGCTTCATGTCCATGGCTCTCTGTGATAAGCGGTATAATGTGGCATCCTTATTGAACACGCACACACTACCTCAGTGACAGCAGGAACGTGCCAGGGCTGGGCAATGCCGTTAACCCTGTGCTGCCCTTTCTGTCCCTGCCAACTCCTGGAGCTCACACTCCACTTGCGCCGTTCTCGCAGTAGGTACAATACAATGTATGCTTCTTTGTGTTGATTTAGGGCCTAATTCAGACCTGTTCGCAGCAGCAAAATTGTGGGCAAAACCATGTGCAACTCAAGGGGGCAGATATAACATGTACAGAAAAATTGAGATTTGGGTGGGTTATTTTGTTTCTGTGCTGGTTGGTTACTAGCTGCTTTATTTTAAACACACACCACCCAAATCTAACTCTCTCTGCACATGTCATATTTGCCCCACCTGCACTGCACATGATTTTGCCTATTAGAAAACGATTTTGCTGCTGCGATCAGGTCTAAATTAGGCCCTTAGTACTTAAGGCCAGTCTCTCCTTTTCTGAATCAACCTCCTGTGCATCTTCACCAAACTCAGGCTCCCTATTCTCCTCTTCACTCTTCCGCTCCCTCCAACTTAACACAGAACAAAAAAGGGCTCACAAGACAAACAAATCTGAAAAAGAGAACAGTCACACACAAACACAAATAAACACTGATAATATAAAGTGATAAAACATAGAAAAAATTACACTAGGACAAGAGAAAAGTAAAAAAAAAAAAAAACAACCAAACATCTCCAATCCAACTTTATAAAAAATATTAAACGCCTGAATACCATGGTCTTCTACTATGACCTGCCACCTCTCTACATCCTAACAATGATTTAGGGTGGTTAGGGGCATTATATGAGGTGTTTATGATGTCGTAATTGCATGGGGCATGTTCAAACCAATAGAAAGGTACATAAAGGGAGGACCTTCTGAGAACAGGATTGCAGTTGAAGCTGTGACATCCCCCAAAATAGTCACAACACACCTGTGTTTGAGTCAACACTCCTCCATTCCCTATAACAAATGCTCAATAACTTTGAGAAGAAATTATCACTGCGACTGCCATCACAAGAACATCGCAGCACATTTGCAATGAGACTTATATGCAGGCACAACAACACTGAGCTAATTTCCGAATCAGGCCCTTAGTTCCTCTCTTAAAGTGGCTTAATCGATTAGGTGTTAGATCAATTAAGTGCAAGATTTTTGTTATTTAATTGGGTCTGGGGTTTCAATTTTTTGAGCTCTCATGGTTTTTTTAGGTGCCTTCCGATCAGGTCTAATTTTTCCTTAAATCTCTGTTTTAAGAAGAAATTGTCAGCACTTGCTCTGGAATCCTTTGACAGACCCTCTAATGACTAATTAAATAATTGGAAGTTTCCGTTTAGCTTTATGAGTCCTTAATTACCTTCTACAGCGCTGTCCTTCTCCTTTGTCACTTCTCCAACATTGCAGACAGCTTCCAAGGACTGGCCGGGCACAAGACAGATACTACTCCTAGCCCTGCACCTGCTCCCTGCACAAACTACAATACACTAACGCTCACCTTGCACACACACTACTCTACACTAACCTTAACTGTGCACCCACTCCATACGTACACACACACTACACTACCACTCACTCTGTACCTGGTCACTACCCACTATGCATACACTACACTAGAGTAAACAGCCACCGCTCCCTACACAAAGCATTGACAGATGTCCGCAGGCTGCACGCTGTGTTAAAAAAAAAAACCACCTCCCACAGGTTTTTGCCCACAAAATATCACTCAACCAATTTATTTATTTTTAGTGTATAACACGGGTATTGGGAGTGTGCATACCTGTTATAATACAAAATTGGACATTAGGTCCACGTAATTTTTTGCAGGCAAAGCCTCGTGGTCAGTTTGATATATCCCAAAGTGTTCCATAGGATTGCAGATTTTGCCAGTTCAGTATTTTAAAGACCTTTTTCATTCAGAGCTTACAGTACCTTACATTTGTAAAAAAAAAGATACATTGCACCTTCTCTTGCTGACGTTTTAGGACATTATGACATTACAGGTTAAAAAAATGTTAATTCATTTACAGTAAGTAGGAGATTCATATAGGAAAGATTGTTAATAATAATCACTAAATGACAAAAAATCAATCAGTCCATTACAAAACAGGCTGCATGACCACAATTACAAAATAACAGCTATTTCTAGACCTCTGTATGCGCATTCTAACTTTACTTAAAAAAGAGACAATCCTACAGTAGCTCTAAATTGGAGAATTGAATAGCAAAATACAGTTCTATTATAGTATTTTTCTTGTTTTAAACCTCTCCAGGAGAGGAGATGCAAGTTACCAGGCCTCTTCATGTTATTAGACCCCATCATGACGAGGCACCTCCTTGGGGAAGCAGCAAGGCTAATATAATGAGATTCTCATTGGATCGTATCATATTGACACCACACCCTCCCTACAGGGTTTCTTCCAATTCTGGCCACTTCACAAGGAAGGTCCACCCGTTAATCCAGGGTCTGGGAGACTACTCCAAAAACCGTCAGTCTCCAAACCATCTGGCTGAGTACAGTAGGCACTGTAAGTACACCTGAGATTTTTCAGACATACCAACAAACTGTATGATGGTCTGAATGATTCAATGATCTTGAAGTGACTCCTTTCTAACGTGATCCCCGTTATCATACATATTGCACCCACAGTAATCAGGTTTAGCTGCGTAAAAGGGTTGGGCGCCCTCGCTACCCTGGGGGTAGTGAGCTGAAATGATTATATCACGCCCGTCAGCCGAAACAGAATGGGTTTGGAAGGGGGTGAAAATAATTGAGTACTGCGCATTGTGTGATTTAAATCTTACTGTGCCATCTACAATCAGACATTTTTTTTAATCTCCATTCAGGCACAAAGAAAATTTTCATTCATAACATAAATTGCTCTGCAAACTATATAGAGAATCGTCTCCAGACCATTGTTAATTACCACGCACTGCCAAAGATTTGAATTATATCTGCAGAACCATGGTCTGACAAATCAAACATTCTTGAAAATAAAATACAACAATCACAATAATTTTTAAAGCTTTTCAGTGTTACCCGATTATTGGTCAGGTATATATGATGAATGATAATCATTTAGAATGGTCGTAAATTGGCTGGTTTGGCTGAATTCTTTTTCAGTTTATAGCCAACTTTACTTAGTTATTTTCTGTCCATTTTTCCTTATGAATGGACTGCATAGTAGAGGCAGTAATTTTACAGTAGGCTGAATTTTATTTACAATAGGCATATTACAAATAAAACATTGGAGTACTTAATTAGAAAGCGAGATTAGACAACAAAGCCAGGAAGACACTGAAACAAAAAGGTTTTGCATGGTTAATCATACAGTACCCTCATCCTTCCCATTATTACTAATATTATGATGGGTTTATTTAAAATGTATTACAGTATTAGAGAATAACCAGTGTTTTCTAATGTAATTTATTTGTAATTTATAAAGTATTGCTGTCTTATTTTGACTGCATTTTAAAAATCATTTAATCGTGAATATTTTAAATTCTTCAAAGTGAACTGCAATTTGCAAAATGGGAGTGAATAAAAACATAATTACTGCTTTCGTTTCTTCATACTATATTAGTATAATATAATTATCTTGTAGGCATACTGAGTCTTCTAAACATTCAACAAAAAGCTTCACAATGGGTTTACAAATGAACATTTAAAACCAAATACTCAAATAAACAGAAATTATTTTCCTATTTTAAATGATGAATGTATTGCATTTTTTGTGATAAATGTGTTCAAATACCTGGAGGTAAAGTTTCAATGTGATTTCTATTGCAGACATCTATTGCAGAGATTTATAGTTGCATACTGAGTAGGCTGAAGATACTGTTTTGATATTATTTACTAATTTACGCACTACTGTTGTAGCTTGCAATAATGACAGCTTTCATTTCAGAAATTGTATAGCAACCTCCATTTGAACTCCAGCAAAATATGTTTTTTAGAGAATACCACATACAATGTGATAATAATTGCTTAGCAGATATCATTTTAAAGTTCCTATCCAGAAATTTGAGGATCCTATAATAATGCTGGATAGTCTCTCTAATATCTGTAAAAGTGCATTACTTATATTACGCAGATTAGTCAAATCTATTGGTGTGTAGCTGTTTCTGCTCTTACAAGTCAGCATATACCTGTATATAAAGTACTGTAAGTACATACACCCATCAAGCAAGTTTATAGCCCATTTGTGCCACCACTATGTATGATTATTGCAGACAGTTAAGGGAAGAAAATTACATATAATGCAGAAGTTAGAACATTATTATAACATAAAAACATTATTGGTCATTCAGGTGCAGTTGGAGTTGCTATCACTGAAGCTTCCTTGGAAGCAGCAGTGATATTGCTATATGTAAATGTGGCAGGAGGCATCTATTACAAGTATATGCCTTCTGCTATAGTAGTGATCCAACCAGTGTCTCAGAATGCAGCATTGGATCCGTCACTCACCATAGGGTAGCTCATATGGTGCTTCATAAGCCGACCAATCGCAGAGGCCAGAAATGGAGGCTGTCGTCACCCCCTCTCTGCCCCCAAACAGCATTAGACTGTCAATCACTGACAGTCTGATGTCGATCACCATTTGACGATGGAGGACCATTCATGCGCACACAGAACAGGCCCTGAGCATGCGCAAAGTACCAATAATCAGTACTTTGCTGCATGAAAAGCAACTCCGTCCACATCTGAATAACCCCCATTGTTTGATCCATGTTACTGTAACTATCTTGGATACTGTTTTTTTTATCTTATCCCTGTTGCACCATACCATGCTTAACATCCACAGCTCCCTACAAGAGCGTAGCTACCATAGGTGCAGGCAGTGCAGCTGCTGTGGGGCCAAAGCTGAGAGGGGCTCACATCCACTGTCACAGTTATGTGTGTTATATACATTTTTTGCCATTGGGTGGTATTTAGGGGTCCTTTCAAACTTTATTCTTGGGGCCTACAACCTAGGTATGCCCCTGGACCTGCTCATTGTAGTGTGGTATAAAATGAACTAGAGAGCATTTTTTATGTTATATAATATGAACAGGGGAACTGTAATGAGGCACAATATGAATGGGGAGCACTATTTATCATAATGTGAACTGGGGGTGCTGTGCGGCATAATGTGTACTGGCAGCTCTGAAATGTGACATAGGGTGAACTTAATCACTACTGCGATTCATAAAAGGAAAAAAATTCTGGGGTGCTGTTGTTTAAATAAAAGTACACTGGCCCTGTCTTGTATGCTGTAAAAATTCTGGGATGCTGTGTAAAAGAATGTACACTGGTACTATCTTGTATGCTGGAAAAATTCTGGGTTGTTGTTGTTAAAATAAAAGTACACTGACCCTGTCTTGTAGGATGTAAAAATTCTGTGGTGCAGTTGTTAAAATAAATGTACACTGGCCCTGTCTTGTATGCTGTAAATATTCTGAAGTGCAGTGAAAATAAATGTACACTGGTCCTGTCTTGTGTGCTGTAAAAATTCTGGGGTGCTGTTGTTAAAATAAAAGTACACTGACCCTATCTTGTATGCTGTAAGAATTTCTGAGGTGCATTGAAAATTAATGTACACTAACCCTGTCTTGTAAGCTGTAAAAATGATGGGGTGCTGTTGTTAAAATAAAAGTACACTAGCCCTGTCTTGTTTACTGTAAAAATTCTGGGGTGCTGTTGTTAAAATAAAAGTACACTGGCTCTGTCTTATATGCTGTAAAAACTCTGGGGTGCAGTGAAAATAAATGTACACTGGCCATGCCTTGTATGCTATAAAAATTCAGGGGTGCTGTTGGTAAAATAAAAGATCACTGGCCCTGTCTTGTATGTGGTAAAAAAATACAGGGGTTCTGTTGTTAAAATAAAAGTACACTGGTCCTGTATGCTCTAAAATACAGGGGTGCTGTTGTAAAAATAAAAGTACACTGTTCCTGTTTGCTGTGAAAATACAGGGGTAATACTGTTAAAATAATAGTACACTGGTCCTGTATGCTGTAAAAATACAGGGGTGCCGTTGTTAAAATAAAAGTACACTGGTCCTGTATGCTGTAAAATACAGGGGTGCAGTGAAATAAATATACACTGGCCTTGTCTTGTATGCTGTAAAATTACAAGGGTGTTGTGAAAATACAGGGGTGCTGCACTCTCTGCAGTTGCGATGTCTAGGCCTGACCTTCACAACACTGTATGGGAAGAGGAGGCTCCTACCACCATTTGCATGCTCTCTGCAAGTGCTGGGAGGAGCACCACCAGTCTGGTTTCTGTTATTGAGATTGAGGATGACACTATAAAAGTACACCAGGATGAGGAGGATGTGGGTGTAGTTGGCGCTGAGGAGGAGGTTGACAAAGAGGATTCTGATGGTGTTGTGGCTTGTTTGAATAAAGCACCAGTGGAGATAGTTGTTGGCCATGGGATGAAAAAGCCCATTGTCATGCCTGGACAAAATACCAAAACACCAACCTCTTCGGCATGGAATTATTTCTCTACAAATCTGGACAACCGGTGTCAAGCCATCTGTTGCCTTTGTCAATCTATAATAAGTAGGGATAAGGACATTAACCACCTAGGAACATCCACCCTTATATGTCACCTGCAGCGCATTCATCATGTCATTGTCAAGTTCAGAAACTTTGGGTAATAGCATAAGCAGTCCACTGACATCTAAATGATGTGGTTTGTTTGAATATTATTTCTCAGTGAGGATGAGGATGTAAACACTGAAGAGGGGGAATCTGAGGATGAGGATGACATCTTGCCACTGTAGAGCCAGTTTGTGCAAGTAGAGATTAATTGCTTCTTTTTTGGTGGGGGCCCAAACAAACCAATCATTTCAGCCACATTTGTGTGGCAGACCCTGTCGCTAAAATAATTGGTTTGTTAAAGTGTGCACGTTCCACCCTTATGTTGTATGAACAGGACGTGCACACTTTAACAAACCAATCATTTCAGCAGAAGGGTGCTGCCCTACATAAGGTGCTGACCCTCTGCCCTATTAGTCCAGGGGTGCTGCCCCACTGCCGTTTAAGACCAGTGGTGCTGTTGCCTTTATGCTGTGCTGTGTAATTCCCCACAGGTGCTGCCTATGCTGTATAAGTACAGGGGTGCTGCTGTATAATTCCAGGGGTGCTCCTGTACTTGATCCTAGGTTTAAATTAAAGCCTAGACCAGATATGAAACAAGCTTCAACATCACAAACAGATTTGTGAAAACATAGCTGCAAAGGTGGAAATGGAAATTGCTATTTTGTCAAAGTGTTTTTAATAAAGTGGGGAGAGACCACATTTGTGGCCAAAGTCAGTGTGACTCAGAAGAGACAGAATCATAATCAAGTGCAGCTGCCAGAGAGGTAAAAGAGAGATTTTCTGCAGGAGCATTAGAGAGATGTTCTTCTCAATTATTTCATGTTAGGGACTCACTCAACTGAATGGCTCCAATTAGTCAACCTTAATTTTGATTTATTATTGGGTTTATTTATTTAGAACATGTGCATTTGTTGTACAGGGTTCTTTTCCTAAGGGCTGCTTAGTGTTATCGCAAGACCATGCAGTGATAGAAGAACAGAGTTTCAGTGATCTTGCATTGCATCCGCTTTCCATTGCACTGCAGCACTAGATGGGCCAGGAGCTCCTGTGAGACACAAACAGTTACTGAATAAGGCCCAGTATTGAGTCTCATGGTGGCGCCCAAACCAGGAACATGTCTGGCTTGCCAGGATATGGCATGCTGTGGGCACAGTGGTTAGCATTGCTTCCTCCCACAGTCTTACTTATAGTATGAAATGATTTTTGACTGTAGAGTGGTAAGCTCCACTAGGGCAGGGGCTGAATAACAAAAAATTCACTGCACAGTCCTGCTTATTACCAAACCCACCTGAACTAAACTTGCCCCATCCAGGGCTGCTGTGGGGGCTCAGGAGAGGCTGCTTTATTTAAAAATTAAATATGAAAAAAATAAACAAGACACACAGGTATGCTCACATGCGTGTAACTGGGACACACTGGTATGCTCACATGCATGTAACTGGGAGCTGTGAATAACAATAATAAAGCCACAAAATATGTAAATAAAAATGTAATAAAAAAAATGGAAAAAAGGAAACCCGTGAGATTTTCACAAAATAAGTCTTCAGACTCCATGGAGGGTAAAATATCTAATCTTGATCCTGTGGTATACACCAGTTTATTTGCATCCCAGCATTCAATCTGAGATTATCTTAATCCCTGAAAATAGAGAAGGGGTACAAATTCGGAGGATTTGGCTCCTAGTTTTTCAGTTTGTTCAGTAATGTGGTAATTATATATTTGCTTGGTTGAAGTCCTTTCCGTTGGAGTGGAGGTGAAAGCCTGTGTGTTGTTCCGGATTATATGTGCATCTCTAATTTTTAATCACCTTCTTGACAATGTACTCTTCCTCTTGCCTCTTCTCATAATGTTAAAAGTTATCAAAGAAGGAGGTGGTATGTTTGTAGCTACCTATGATTCGGAGAGGTTGGCAATATTTTTCCTGGGGGACCACCTGTTGCTGAAGTGATGGGTTTATTAAACTGTGCATGTCCTGTTTAAACAACATAAGGGTGGGTGGGAGGGCCTAGATGGGTGGGAGGGCCCAAGACAATTCCATCTTGCACCTCTTTTTTTCTTTGCAGTGCCACTCCTAGATGGGCCAGGTGTTTGTGCCGTCTACTTGTGTCACTTAGCTTAGTCATCCAGTGACCTCGGTGAAACCTTTTGTCCTGAAAACATTATTGTGAGGTTGAGGTGTTCAGAATAGACTGGAAATGAGTGGAAATTAATGTTATTGAATTTAATAATATCATAGGATCAAAATTGTCCCCAAATTCTGTGATTTTAGCTGTTTTTATGTTTTGTTTTTCAAAAAACATCCAGATCCAAAACCAAAACCCGAAAGGATGGTTTTGGCAAAACAAATCCAGATCCAAAACACGAGAGGAGATCCAGATCCAAAACCAAAACCCAAAACCCAAAAAATGTCCTCCGCACATCTCTAGTTTCTACCTAGTTGAATCGTAGTACACTGCTGTTATACTATCTATCTGCCACCGTATTGTGCTAGTATATGGGATTTTCCCAGCTGTATGTTTAATTAAACTGTCTTCCTACTATTCTGTCTATTGTATGAATTTACTGTGGTAATTAAGTATGATGTGAGTTGTGTTACTGACTGTGGATAAGATGCTTGTAACACGGTCTCCACTTTGTCCTGTGATTTGTCTAGGCTATCTTTGTTGATTACAATTCGACAATACGATGTTTGATATTTAAAAATTTGTCTAGATGTTTTATTGCCATGGCAGTGACAATAATACAAATAACACTTGGTATTCCTTGTAGTACCTGGTTCATTGCTCTTTGCCAGAGTGTGAGGAATTACGTTATGCTGTGTTTTTTTGGTGAGCTTTTTCCTTGAAGCTTCCTCCACCTTCTTCTGCAGATACATTTGTGATAGGGTTATTTTTGTAAAATGGTCCCAAGATGAGACAACAAAGATATCATAGATTATTGCAAGAGTATTGTATAATGTGAAAATCTAGATTTATTGTCATAAAATCTCTACAGATACAGATTTTTCTTTATTTGCTCATTTTTATAACTGGATTTATAGTTGTGACCTAGACACTCCATTATACAGGAGAAAGCACACTGGAGATTGCTATACTAACGTATGTAATACCTCCACCACTGGACAGATAACATACGAAACTGAATGTACCTTGCAGAATTTCGGCACAGCATTATTGTTCAGTTTGAGATCTTTTAGATTTTCTAAAGTAAGTATAAAGACAGATATCTAATAAATGTTGTAAACTATCAATAGTGTCCATGTGCAGCCATTAACACTGTAGCATAATATAGCATTGATAGACAAGGATAGGTGCCATCTATTGTCCGCCACATTGCAAAGGTTCTCGGTGGACTGCATAATTTGGCCACACAGCAAAGATGAACCGGGATCAGGAGGAACGGAAAGTGAGGATATGTGTGAACCATACGGAGGTAATGTAATTGGGTATGAAAGCTTTTGAAGGTTCTGTGAGCAGTTTTGAAATTTGATAAGATTGCCTAAAGAGGTGAGTTTTAAGGGAATACTGATGTGAGAGGTGAATGTTGGCTGCGAAGGTGCATGAGGGCTGACCGACATGCTGCAGTGGAGCAGCTCAGCATCAAAATGAGCCTGGGTGCTACTGAATGTGCATCTAAAATGACAGTTCATGCTGTGTAGCTACTGCCCATGCTGTACACTGTGGTTCCTCTGGCTATTTACTGGTGGTCATAATAATGTGACTCGACCATGTATGTTTATACAGTATATATATATATATATATATATATATATGGAATAGTAAAATATTCTCGTGGGAGCCAAATCGCCTTTAGTATGACAATATTTAAAAGATTTTTTATTCATACAAAAATGAACGATAGGGTTTCGCGATATTGGGTTAATAAAGCCTTTGCCACAAGTATCTGGTTGGAGATACATCTCTTTCAAGTTCTGACTGTGATCACCTGACTGTAAATTCCTCACATCAACTGAAAAATGTTTATGTATGAGATTGTTATATTGTTTTATTGAACTTTTATACACTTGTTTCAATGACGAATGTTTAGGTTACAAATATCGTTCATTTTTGTATGAATGGTGCAGGGGGCATTACTGTGTGGGGCTTAATATGGTAGATTTTTTTTTTCCTGTGGTGGTCGTGATCTGTTGGAGCAGGGTCAAAAACTGGATTGTGAGGTAGTCTTTTCAGACGAGGCCATGCCCATTTAAATAAGGCCACACCCATTTAGATGAGGATACGCCCCCTTGCCGGGTGCACGCACACATTTTTATTCTTTCTAGGTGTGTGGGGGGGGGCACATTTTTTTAATGTCATGGGGGGGGGGCGCATTTTTAAATCTCGCACTGAGAGCCAAATTGGCTAGAAACAGCCCTGGGTCTTTTAGGGGCCCTGCAACAACAAAGCAAAATAATATTGATTTGATCTTGAAAGAAAATTACAATAAAGTAAATTGTTTCCAAAAGATAGGAAAAATTAATCAACTCAAAGAAACGAAAACCTTATATTAAAGACTGTAGGGAGAAAATACTGTATAAATGTACCCATTAACAACTTAAAGTACATAAACCATAGACATCAGATTCACATTACAGTTTTTCTTTTAAAAGCTCATCTCCTGTCAGCTGTCAGTTTGCAACCCACGTACAATGGGCCAAATTTAATAGAGTGAGAGTTTCAAAAAGTGAGAGATTTGATAAGGTTTTGCAGTTTATTTTAAAGTGGCAATCATTTACAAAGCAAGATGAACCTGGTTTTGCAGTGTAAATAATTGCCACTTTAAAAAAACTGAAAAACCTTACCAAATCTCTCACTTTCTGAAACTCTCACTCTATAACATTTGGCCCATAATGTATAGTGATGGTCATCTCAGTCTAGCGGCCGACATGCACACTACAGCTATAGCCTTGCTCATCCAGGCTGCAACCTGAAGTATTTTTGACAAGCCAGGCGTGGCAAGTTTGCATGTGACTTCGACGTGCGCATGCATCTAAGTACACATGCCCATAGGAGTACATGGGTGGTGTACTAAGGCGCAGCTCAGCGTACTAATGTGCATGCATGCCTAGATGCAGTGTGTGTGCCCATGCGGTCATGCCGCAGGCTGAATGACCGTGGCTGCATCTGTACTTAGTTCAATGTTACCTCACTAGAGCATGCATGCTTTCTGTGAGTTAGTGTGTTTAGTAATATTGTGTAATATTGTTTAATAATATTTAATGATTTTTGCTTAATGACATAATATGTTAATTTGTTTAATAACATTAATAATTGTTGATGTTTGTTTTGCGTAATAAAATTAGATGATAATTTGCAATGGGGATCATTAGAATTTCAGCTGCCTAGAGGCCCCCACAGGGTTTAATCCGCCCATTTGATGACATTCCATTTTTGTTTGTTTTTTACCCCATGTTGTATATTAATCATTGTATCCCTACATTTATTATACCAACAAGGGTAATACACCAGATATACATTTATTTATTCATATATAACATATTATGGTTTCTGGCATGAATTTACAAGACCTGCCCTGCTCCAGAACATTTTCTTTCATTGCAGTACCAACATTCCCTTCTATCATCCAGTTAAAACTGAAAGACTATTCACAGGTTCCCTACTGCACACCAACTATATTCTGTTCAGACCCATGTCTCATACAGTATCCGGTCTATAGCTCTACACTAAAAAGGTCTACAGTCAATAGGTTGCCACTAATGGTCGACAGGGTCAACAGGTTGATATGGTCAAAAGGCCAAGTCAGTAGGTTCAAAAGGTTGACATGATGATGGTCGACACACGTACAGTTTTGCACTGTAAAATATCTCAATTTTTTCCCCTTTTACTTGCACCTGCATCTTATTAACATCATCATACACTTGTACCTAGAGCCGGATTAAGACACCAACAGTCCCTAGGCAATATACTAGATTGGACCCCTTATTAATATGTATATGTACATCAGAGAGAGAGAGATTGATTAGCTCTAGAGCGTGTGGTAGCTGCCTGACTTTGTGTGTAGCATCTGTTGCAATAGGGCAACCCCCTTCCACCCCACTCAAGATGGCCAGGAAGGTAATAACGTGATTGCATCAGGCAGGAGTGTGAAAAACCTTGTCAATAATCTTAACAAGAGCGGCCAATCCCAGACTTTTTCTTCAATCCTGGGTACCGTTATTGAAAAATTATCAATCAAAGGATTCCCAGGATACCCGGGATTGGGTTGAAGATTTTAAAATTAAAATCTTCAGTGACCCCCCTTCCCAGACCCACAGCCCACAGAACTACTCTCCATCCTCAGAGTGCGGGCGGATTCAATTGCTGCAGGCTGTGGGCAGAGAAGTGCAGTCCAAGCAGCGTGTGTGTCTGATGTCAGCGTAACCTCTTACTTCACATCATGCCGTGCAGTGCGCACAGCTGGGGGAGCCGGGGGAAGGGAGCTGGGCAGTATCTGAGCCTTCTGGCATTGAAAAAACAAGGGGGCTTTCTTATCCTGAAATCCCCTGGATTGGAAGCTCAAATCCCGGGATTGGATCCTGGACAATTTTAGGCCTAAATCCCAGTATTCTGCCAATCCCAATCCCAGGATTGGCCACCCTAATCTTAACCTGTGTGCAAGAATAAGGATACCGTGTGCCCACTTTTCCCTGTACAGCCTATTTTTCACAACTGAATTATTATATTTTAAATGCTGTTTTTCCCAGGGTTCAGTCTTGTCTTACCCCTGGATTGTCAAACTATTTGAAGACTGTATGTTAACTTCTGCTTTGTCTCTTTGTGTGCCTGCACCATTGGAAAGCCACCGGGGATGTAAAAAAGTGGTAGCAGCCAAGAGCAGACAGAAACATCTCACTGCAGAGTGAGGGACCACTACATCTCAAAGATGAAGGGTAAGTCCGCTGTACCTGGTGGCCCGGGACACCGGCCTCACAAAACATGACCCCCCATGTAGACTGTGATAAGGAACTTCATCCACGGGGATCTTTATACACCCCTAAAGAGACTGTACAATATCATACTGACTTTGCCAAAGCAATTAACCACTTGGGATTCGATACTGACTTGTTACTAATTTGTATCCTTCGATATTCATGTCCTAATGTGTATTATAACAGGCAATGTAATTGATACTGTTCATGAATGATTTACAGTGTGTTCTTTTGGCACTACTTAGCATTGTGACTGAGAATAAAACTATATACTTAACACAAATATAATTACTCATCTGTGATACTCAACTACAATATAGTAAATACGCATTTATTACATTATAGTGTGACATACGCTGGTGAGCGCAGGTACCGAAACCAATAGTAATATACAAAGAATTAGAGTTTTGGACAAACTCATTAGGTAACGGCAGCCTCCGTAGCAAGGTCCTGATTACTGTAGTGCTCTGCGCCAAACCCGCAATTCTTTTAACTCCCCTGAACACCTTACTGTTGTCATGCCTGAGTTCTGACTCTGGACAGTAAAGATCTCAGACGGAGGGGCAGAATGGTATGTGAACCTGGGAGCTTTGATTAAGTTCTTGTACATTAACCAGGATGTGGTGTACTAGAGCATAGGTCTGAAGGCATGACCCAAACAACAGAGATTGTAAAATAA
Organism: Pseudophryne corroboree; assembly: GCF_028390025.1. Taxonomy (NCBI): domain Eukaryota; kingdom Metazoa; phylum Chordata; class Amphibia; order Anura; family Myobatrachidae; genus Pseudophryne; species Pseudophryne corroboree. The sequence continues at coordinate 572,619,265 of NC_086448.1, forward strand.
AATAAGTCTTTTATTCAGCACGCAAGATGGTATAGTTAGCGGCAGCTGGTAATAGACTAAGATAATCGGTATCACAGATACAGTAATGCAGTAACTTAGGATTAGGTACTGAGGCAATGCTGTAGCAGATGTAACATCGATGGCAAGACGTAATATCAGATGTAGTGTGAACCACTAATGAAGTCTCAATATGGGTGAACACACAACAAAAAACTTTAGATGCAGTGTGAACCACTGATGAAGTTCCAACATAAATAAGCACAGCAGCAGACTTGGATGCAGTGTAAATCACTGATAAAGTCCCAATTAGAATGAGCACAAGGTTACTGACCACTGGAGATGAGATGAATACCGATGATACCGGATATCGGTGCGGAGCACCACTGTAGCTTGAGATCGATGGCGGAACACCGATGGAGCTAGAGATCGATGGAGGAATACAGATGGAGCTAAAGATCGATGGCGGAACACCGATGGAGCTGAGTATCGATGGCGGAACACCGATGAGCCAGGCAGAGCTGCAAGCTGGATGGAACTAAGGTCTCAGGACAGAGTGGAATCTCCTGGAGCAAGGTAACCTGGAAGCAGCTGAGAGCAAACAACCATACAGGGAATGACAATCATAGTACTGGCGACTAGGCAGTCCTTACCCAGCATTCTTATAGCAGCCAGTGTGCAGGGATTGGCTGGGAGGATCAGCTGGACAGTAGGATGGTCAGGATAGGCTCACTGGAATCAGATAACCAGATCAAACATGGCAGCCCCCATGTTTGGTTTAGGAGAGAAACTCTGTTTGTGTTACATGTGGCTGCAGATCTGCCACACTATGCAGTGGACGCAGACTACGCTGATAGCAACTGGGCCTGGAGCATAGTGACAGCTTGGACAGGCACTTGGGAGGTAAGATTGTCTGTTTAATTACCCGGACCGTGACAGCACATCCCCCTCTTTAGGGGTGTCCCCAGGACACCTGTTAGGCCTACGTGGAAACCTGGCATGGAAGGCTTGGACAAGTTTCGGAGCATGGACATCCGATGCATTGGTCCAGGATCACTCTTATGGACCATACCCTTCCCAATCAATTAGGTATTGGAGATGACCATACCGAATACGTGAGTCCAGAATCTTAGCAACTTCGTACTCCACTCCTCGGTGAGTTTGCACCTTAGGTGCCTGGGAAAGCTTGGAATGGAATCTATTCAGAACCAGAGGTTTCAACAATGAAATGTGAAAGGTACTGGGGAATTCAGGAAAGGAGGCAGTTCCAACTTGTAAGCCACCGGATTGATGACTTGCTCAATTGCAAATGAACCAATATAGCGGGGAGCGAACTTCATAGAGGGCACTCTCAACCTCAGATTTTTGGTAGACAGCCACACACGATCTCCCAGTTGGAGAGCAGGAACCTCTTTCCGCTTCCTATCAGCAATCTTCTTATACCTGACAGATGCCTTGAAAAGCAATGATCGAATGAGTTTCCAATTTTTAGAGAATTGTTGGAGTGTAAGATCCACCATGTCACGATCCGAGTACTGAGACACTATCTCCCTTCTGGTTGTACGCCCTCCGCGGCCTCCGCTGCCTTCCACGTGTCTCAGCATGCACTTGTTGTTTGGCGTCTCCTGTCCTCTGCGGCCGGAGCCGCCATTACTACTATGTTTCTACATTGTGTTCCAAACCAGGTTTTCCATCTTACTTCCAGCATGGGCGCAGCCATGTTGGATGCAATCACATGCTCCAGCTCCTCCAATCTACTGGCTCTGAAATCTGCATAATTGCCCAGCCAATGCCTGCATAGCTGCAGGTATAAGTATCCTGTGTCTGGGCCAGATAGATGTCAGTGCTTCATTTGTCTCCAGTGGTTCCTGTGTGCAGTCTTCTACAGATTCTCCAGTGAACTCTCCTGCATTCAAGCCTGACTCCTCGGTGTTACACTCTGTGGTGTAACACGACACCTCTGTGATTAACCCTCTACAACATCACCTTACTCACCTGTGTCTGTATTCCGGCTTTCCAGCAGCCACTCTTCAACAACTACAGTTTTCCAGCGAACCCTAGCTTCATTTACAGTTTTCCAGCGAACCCTAGCTTCATTTACAGTTTTCCAGCGAACCCTAGCTTCATTTACAGTTTACAGAACTTTTCTCTACATTTCAGGTTACTGGTATTAACCAGTTGCACACCTAAAATTCCACTTGTGACTTTCTATTGTTTTTGCACGTTTTATGACTTTTCATTTAATAAAATCACTGAAAGATATTTCCAGTTGTCGTGGTCACGCCTTCAGGCATCCTTGCTACTGTCTTTACGCATGTCCAGGAGTTCCATCGCTCCTCCAACATTCAGGTACCCGTCAACCCCTACAACTGAGGCTCCCAGTCACGGTCTCCAGCCCTCAGTTGTGACAGTAAGCACTGACCTAATGGATCCAGCCGGAGACCTGGCCCAAGCGCTTAGGCTGATACAAGAATTGGCAACCCGCCTTGAACGTCAGGAGGCTGCTCAGGACCATGTTGTTCGCTGTCTCCAGGACCTCTCCTCCCGGCTGGATGAAATTCTAGCGGCCCTCCATGGATCAGGGGCGTCCAGTGTGCCGACTCCAGCGCCTCTGGTGGTGTCCCCACCCACCATACCTGTTCCTGCTCCCTATCTTCACTTGCCGACTCCTGCTAAATATGATGGATCCCCTAAAGCCTGCAGGGGTTTCCTAAACCAGTGCGAGATCCAATTTGAATTGCAACCCAGCAGTTTCCCTACTGACCGCATTAAGGTGGCATACCTTATTTCTCTACTCACTGGTGCCGCTCTAGACTGGGCCTCACCTATATGGGAAAGGTCTGATGTCCTGTTGTCATCCTATGCTAACTTCGTAACAACAGGTCGAGTGACATCAGCTTCCTCAGAGATCCTTCGACTACATCAGGGGACGCGAACTGTCGGTCAGTATTTGGTGCAATTCCAGACCTTGGCATCTGAAGTCTCCTGGAATGATGACGCTCTTTATGCAGCCTTCTGGGGAGGGCTATCCGAGCGTATCAAAGATGAGCTCGCTGCTAGAGACTTGCCTTTAACTTTAAACGAGCTCATTTCCCTCTGCACTAAGGTCGATTTACGGTTCCGTGAAAGGGCTGTTGAACGAGGAAGATCCACATTTCCCAGGATTCCTACTGTTTCCATTCCTCGTCAGCCATCTCCGTCTCGGGAGGAACCTATGCAGATAGGTCGCTCTCGTTTATCTCAGGCAGAGCGTAGTAGACGTCTTGCTGAGCGTCTCTGTTTGTATTGTGCCTAATCTTCTCACGTTATCAAGTCCTGTCCCAAGCGTCCGGGACAACCTCAAGTCCTAGCCCACCAAGGAGAAGACCAGCTAGGAGTGACGAATTTCTCTCCATTTCCAAGTAACTGCAATCTCTCCGTTTCTCTGCAGGTGGCTCTGCGTACTAAGAATCTCACTGCCTTATTGGATTCCGGAGCAGCCGGAAACTTTATTACAGAGAGTTTCGTTAAGCAGTGGTCTCTACCCACTGAGAGACTGTCATCACCGATATCTCTAACTGCCGTGGACGGCAGTAGGATTCCTGATGCGGTGATTACCTCCAAGACCCTACCTATCCGTCTGAAGGTAGGGGGTCAGCATACAGAGTTGATTTCTTTCCAGGTTATCCCCAGGGCCACCCATCCTGTGGTCCTAGGCCTTCCATGGATACGTCTGCATAACCCTCAAGTTGATTGGAAGTCGACCCGTATCCTGGCATGGGGTCCTTCCTGCTCTGAGACCTGTCTCCAAAAAGAGCTTCCAGTTCGTCTATCCTCTTACAAGTCTTCTGATGTCCTGTCTCCTCCGTGCCAAGACTCCAAACTACAGTTTTGTCCAGGGTCACTGATTCACAAGGCTGATACCCTTTCCCGCTCCCGGGAGTAAGAAAATGAGTCTGAGTCTACTGTCAAGCATTATATTGTTGATCCAGTGGTGTTCTCCGCAGTGAGGATGGACTCTATGCCCCCGCCAGGGAAAAATTTAGTGAAGCCGGCTTTCAGGAGGAAGCTCTTGCATCGGGCACATTCCTCTCGCTTTGCCGGACACGCGGGCATACGCAAGACCTTAAAATTCGTTTCCAGGTCAAATTGGTGGCCGACCCTAAAAAAGGACATTGCTGAATTTGGGGCCTCCTGCCCAAAATCTGCCCAGCACAAAGTATCCCGCCAGTCACCCACTAGGCAACTGGTTTCCTTGTCTGTTCCTCATCATCCGTGGGTTCATTCCTCGACGGATTCTGTCATGGATTTCCCATTTCCAAGTTGGCACAAGTCTTCTTCCAGAAGTTCCATTCCAGATGGCCAGGAAAACTTAAGAAGTGTCCTGGGGCAACTCCTAAAAGGGGGGGTACTGTCACGATCCGAGTACTGAGACACTATCTCCCTTCTGGTTGTACGCCCTCCACGGCCTCCGCTGCCTTCCACGTGTCTCAGCATGCACTTGTTGTTTGGCGTCTCCTGTCCTCTGCGGCCGGAGCCGCCATTACTACTATGTTTCTACATTGTGTTCCAAACCAGGTTTTCCATCTTACTTCCAGCATGGGCGCAGCCATGTTGGATGCAATCACATGTTCCAGCTCCTCCAATCTACTGGCTCTGAAATCTGCATAATTGCCCAGCCAATGCCTGCATAGCTGCAGGTATAAGTATCCTGTGTCTGGGCCAGATAGATGTCAGTGCTTCATTTGTCTCCAGTGGTTCCTGTGTGCAGTCTTCTACAGATTCTCCAGTGAACTCTCCTGCATTCAAGCCTGACTCCTCGGTGTTACACTCTGTGGTGTAACACGACACCTCTGTGATTAACCCTCTACAACATCACCTTACTCACCTGTGTCTGTATTCCGGCTTTCCAGCAGCCACTCTTCAACAACTACAGTTTTCCAGCGAACCCTAGCTTCATTTACAGTTTTCCAGCGAACCCTAGCTTCATTTACAGTTTTCCAGCGAACCCTAGCTTCATTTACAGTTTACAGAACTTTTCTCTACATTTCAGGTTACTGGTATTAACCAGTTGCACACCTAAAATTCCACTTGTGACTTTCTATTGTTTTTGCACGTTTTATGACTTTTCATTTAATAAAATCACTGAAAGATATTTCCAGTTGTCGTGGTCACGCCTTCAGGCATCCTTGCTACTGTCTTCACGCATGTCCAGGAGTCCCATCGCTCCTCCAACATTCAGGTACCCGTCAACCCCTACAACTGAGGCTCCCAGTCACGGTCTCCAGCCCTCAGTTGTGACACACCACTGGCAGAGAAGAAGCTTGAAGCTGGCTGAATTCGGGAAGTCTGGGATGGAACTCATAGTTTGCAAAGAATGGTGTGAATGAGGATGAAGAGTGGTACTGGTTGTTATGCCAGAACTCTTCCAAAGAAAGCAAGTGGGCCCAGTTGTCTTGAGAGGAGGATAAATAAATTCGAAGAAAGGACTCCAAGTCTTGATTCACCCTATCAGTCTGTCCGTTCATCTGGGGGTGATAGGCTGTGGAGAACTTCAACTTGACATGGAGAATAAGGCAGAGACTTCGCCAGAACATGGTGACGAACTGGACTCCTCTGTCAGAAATAACTTCCACAGGTATCCCATGCAGCTTGAAGATCTGTTGCACAAATAATTGAGCCAGCTTGGAAGCCAACAGAACATTGGTGAGTGGAATGAAGTGGGCCATCTTGGTCCATCGAGAGATGAGTCCACGGACGATGGGCCACAGATAAGGGCATTAATTGCCCGGCCGGAGACTGACGACTGATCTCATGCTGTGCACATTTAGAGCAAGAAGCAATAAAGTCCTGTACATCCCGTTTAAGGGTTGGCGACCAATACTGCCTAGTGATAAACTCTAAGGTCTTATGAATGCCTGCAAGACCAGCAAAGCGGGAAGCATGTGCCCACTGAAGGAGCTTTTTCCTGAGTGCTGGCTTGACAAAGCTTTTCCCTGGAGGAGACGTAGAGTCCACTCCCACTGCGGAGAATGCTACTTAATCAATAATTGGCTACTTTTCAGTAGAACTTGACTCATTTTCTTGCTCCCAGGAGCGGGAAAGGTCATCAGCCTTATGATTTTGTGACGCAGGACAGAATGACAATTTAAAGTGAAACCTGGAAAAGAAAAGGGCCCATCTGGATTGAGAAGACTTGAGGTACAGCAGATTTTTCTGGTCAGTTTTTTCATGGGAAGCGCCTTTGAGTAGATATCTCCACTCCTCTAATGCCAACTTGATCGCGAGCAATTCTTGGTCGCCAATAGCATAGTTGCACTCTGCGGGTGAGAATTTTTTTGAGAAAAACCAACAGGGGTAGAGATGACCATCTGGAGCCCTTTGGGAAACAACTGTCCCCACACCGACGGATGAGGCATCCACTTCTAAGAAGAAAGGTAATGAAGTGTCTGGTTGTTTCAAAACTGGAGCTGAAATTAACTTATGTTTCAGAAGATGGAAAGCTTGGATAGCTTCTTCAGACCACTTCGCTGGATTGGCCACCTTTCCGGGTTAGAGCAGAGCTAGGAGCAATGATGGTAGAGAAATTACGGATACATTTTATGTAGTAAATGGTGAAGCCCAGAAAGTGTTGAACCCCTTTCAGTGAAAAAGGGATTGGCCAATCTTGAATTGCTTGAAGTTTTTCTGGATCCATTCTAAGACCGGAGCCTGAAATAATGTAGCCAGGGAATGGAATGGACTTTACCTCAAACATACACTTTTCAAGCTTGCAGAATATATGGTTGGCACGTAGATGGAATAGAACCTCTTTCACAGAAAATCAATGTTCTTCCAATTCGTTTGCGAAGATCAGAATGTCGTCCAGATATACAACAACGTGTCGGTAGATCAGATCACAAAATATTTTGTTTACGAAGTGTTGGAAGACTGCTGGGTGTTACTGAGTCCAAAAGGCATGACAAGGTACTCATAATGACCGTCCCTGGTGTTAAAGGCCGTCTTCCACTCGTTACCCTCCTGGATACGAATGAGATTATATTAGATCCAGCTTCGTAAAAATGGTGGCTCCACTGACTCGATCAAACAATTCAGTGATGAGAGGTAATTGGTACCGATTCTTTACTGTAATGTCATTGATACCTGGATAGTCAATACAGGGACACAGTCTGCCATCTTTTTTCTTCACAAAGAAGAAACCCGCTTCAGCAGGTGAGGAGGATGGTTGAATGAACCCCTTGGCAAGATTCTCTTTGATGTAGTCTGACATAGATTGAGTCTCGGAAAGTGAGAGAGGGTAAGTACGTCCTCTGGGCTGAGTCTTGCCTGGAACAAGGTCTATGGGACAGTCCCATTCCCTATGAGGAGGCAGTTCCTATGTGCTGGATTTACTGAAGACATCTGTAAAGTCGGTATATGGATGAGATGGATTATCAGCAGATTTGGAGGCTAAAGTATGTCCCGTAAGGACCCACTGAAAACAGGTGCCTAAACAAGAGGACCCCCAGGCTGTGAATTGAGAAGTCTACCAATCAATCTGGGGGTTGTGGAGGCAGAGCCAAAGCAAGCCCAGAACCAGAGAATGGGTGGCTCTGGATATCACTAAGAAAGACAACAGTTCAGAATGCAGGACTCCCACTTTAACTTGGAGTGGCAATGTCCTGCAATTTATAGTAGCATCTGGAATTCTGCTGCCATCCGCAGCAGTGAGATACACAGGATGTGAAATTTTTTCGGTGGGAAGAGACCACCGTTGAACCAGTTTTGCAGTCATGAAATTCCCTGCTGCTCCGGAATTCAATAAGGCAAAAATAGTCTTGAAGCGTTGGGAAACTTGTAAAGAAACTGGTAGAATACAGTCACTTATAGATGGAGAAGATTTAATTACTCCTAGCCGGCCTTCTCCCTGACGGGCTAGGATTTGGAGTTTTCCTGACGCTTTGGGAATTAATTAATCATGTGCAAAGGAGCAGCACAGTAGAGACACAGGTGCGCAGAGTGGCGTCTTTGTCGCTCCTGTGGAGACAGGCGAGAGCGATCTACCTCCATTGGCTCTTCTTTAGCAGGGGAAACCGGACGAGGTGTAGAGACGACTTGTACCTTGGATTGATTGGCTCTTACACGTTCAATTGCATGTTCCCGAAAACGAGGTCAACTTTGGTACACAAGGAGATGAGCTCGTCCAACTTCGTAGGTAAGTCACGAGTAGCTAGCTCATCTTTTATACGCTCAGAAAGACCATGCCAGAATGCTGCCTCATCATTCCAGGTAAGTTCGGATGCCAGAATTTGGAACTGTATAAGATACTGTCCCACAGAAAGAGATCCCGGACGAAGACGTAATATATTTGCAGCTGCTGAAGTCACTTGCCCAGGCTCATCGAATATTCGCCGGAACGTTGCCACAAAGTTCCTATATGATGAAAGGAGGGCGTCTGATCTTTCCCATAATGGTGATGATGCCCAATCTAGATCTGAACCGGACAGGAGAGAGATAATATATGCAACTTTAGCACGTTCTGTCGGGAAGTTGCTGGGCTGCAGTTCAAAACGAATCTCACATTGGTTCAGGAATCCCCTACAGGCTTTAGGGTACCATCGAACTTGGCAGGAGTTGGCAGATGGAGATGAGGAACAGCTGTAACAGTTGGCGGTGACAAGTCCACCTGGGGTACACTGGAAGACCCTGTACCATGGAGGGTAGCCTGTATATTATCCAGCCGAGAGGAGAGGTCTTGCAGACAACGAATTACCTGACCCTGTGCAGCTTCTTGATGTTCTAGACAACAGTTGTACAGGGCTGGTGGGTGGGGTCTGTTCTCCGGCTGAATCCATTTGGCCAGTGCTAACTGTCACGCCTGAGGTCTAACTCTGGACAGTAGAGATCTCAGGCGTAGGGGCAGAATGGTATGCGAACCTGGGAGCTTTTATTAAGTTTTTGAACATTAACCAGGGTGTGGTGTACTAGTGCATAGGCCCGAAGGCGTGACCCAAACAAGAGAGATTGTAATATAAAATAAGTCTTTTATTCAGCACGCAAGATGGTATAGTTAGCGGCAGTTGGTAATAGACTAAGATAATCGGTATCACAGATAATGCAGTAACTTAGTCATAGGGACTTAGGCAATGCTGTAGCAGATGTACCATCGATGGCACGATATAATATTAGATGTAGTGTGAACCACTAATGAAGTCTCAATATGGGTGAGCAGTGAGCACACAACAATAGACTTTAGATGCAGTGTGAACCACTGATGAAGTTCCAACATAAATAAGCACAGCAGCAGACTTGGTTGCAGTGTAAACCACTGATAAAGTCCCAATTAGAATGAGCACAAGGTAACTGACCACTGGAGATGAGATGGATACAGAAGATAGCGGAGAATGGTGCGGCGCACCACTGTGGCTTGAGATCGATGTCGGAACACCGATGGAGCTAGCGATCGATAGAGGAACACCGATGGAGCTAGAGATCGATAGCAGAACACCGATGGAGCTGAGTATTTATGGCGAAACACCAATGAGCCAGGCAGAGTTGCAAGCTGAATGGAACTAAGGTCTCAGGACAGAGTGGAATCTTCTGGAGCAAGGTAACCTGGAAGCAGCTGAGAGCAAACAACCATACAGGGAATGACAATCATAGCACTGGCGACTAGGCAGTCCTTACCCAGCATTCTTAAAGCAGCCAGTGTGCAGGGATTGGTTGGGATGATCAGCTGGACAGCAGGATGGTCAGGATAGGCTCACTGGAATCAGACGACCAGATCAAACATGGCAGCCCATATGTTTGGTTTAGGAGGGAAACTCTGTTTGTGTTACATGTGGCTGCAGATCTGCCACACTATGCAGTGGACGCAGACCACGCTGATAGCAACTGGGCCTGGAGCATAGTGACAGCTTGGACAGGCACTTGAGAGGTAAGAATGTCTGTTTAATTACCCGGACCGTGACAACTGTCACTTTAAAACATTAGGGTTCAAGGGACTCTTCTAATCTTTGGGTCCTTATCTCTCATTTTACCCTTGTTTGTTTGCCTAGTCACCCTACTATGGTTTGTGACTGGTTCATGTATCTACTTCCACCTTCTGAGACTTCTTTCCTTTTCACTTTCCTCATTTTGTATCATGTTTGTGATAATCTTTGTCAGTTCATTTGTTATTTAGGGTATAGGATTGTGGTTGATCAGGCACCCAAATGTTATCTTACCAACCAATACTCAAGCAATGTACAATGGGCCTAATTCAGACATGATCGCTAGGGTGTGTATTTTGCATCCCTGCGATCAGGTAGTCGCCGCCTACAGGGGGATATAGCTGTGCAGGGTTGCGATCGCATGTGCAGGAGAGCTGCACAAACAGAAGTTTGTGCAGTCTCTGCACAGATTAGGACTTACTCTTCTAGTGCGATGATCGGGGCTGGAGCTGATGTCAGAAACACTCCCTCCAAATGCCTGGTCCCTCTTGCATTTCTCCGGACATTCCTTAAAAACGTTCAGTTGCCACCCACAAATCTCCTCTTCCTGTCAGTCACCTTGGGATCGCCTGTGCGATCGCATTTCTCACACCATCCCGCCGCTGCCCGGCACTCCCCGTCGCTGTGGACCGACGCGCCTACGCATTGCGGTGCATATGCATGTGCAGTTCAGACCTGATCGCGGGCTGTACGAAAATGCAGCCTACCGATCAAGTCTGAATTGGGCCCAATGTTTTGCTCACAGCCTTTTGTGTTGATTCCAATATTATAATTTTAAAGTTTGTGTTATAAATTCTCACTACATTTTAATAAAATAAAAAAACACAGAAGAACTAGGTACACTGAGTTATGGAACAAGAGTTCAATGAAACACCAACAAGCTGATGGCTTTCCTTTTACTTTATCAAGAGAATGTTGTAGCTTATGAATGAAAACATCACCCACCAAAAGACATGAAAAGTGATCATCCTGTTCATGATGCAAAGAAACTTCATTTAACATATTGGTTTAATAAATACAAACTATACAGTATGGAAACAAATATTAAACTTGATTTCATGAGACTGTTGACAAAGCTCCAAGTACATAAAATGTTATTTGAGTAAAATGGTTTATTTTTCTACAATTTGTTTGTGCTACAGAGGGATATTTTGTTAGCTGTACCTATCTGCGTTAGAGCAAATGAATGTGTCTACGGTAGCTCATCATTAGTTCAACAAGCATTTTTTCAAGGTTCTTTATTACCAAATATTCCACACTATGTAAACAGTAGCTACTTGCTACATACTGTTTTCTTTCCATGTATCTAACATTACTGACTGTTAAAGTTCTAAATTAACATCTGATGTTTTTGACCTGGTTCCCATTAGCTCGCAATACCACCTGGTAAGGGTAACAGCCTGTCTTCCACATGCTGTACTTCACAGATATCAGCCGTTATCCCCATCCCAGATCAGTCCCCAGGCAGTATGCTAACAGCCTCTTCTACAAGCCAATTTACAAGGATCTGGTCATGTTTACATTAGCCTTCTCCCAATGCATGAAAAGAAAAGTGTGCGTTTCAGAATAGAAATGAGCAAATATGAATAATTCAATTTTCCTTGTGGCTATTAACACATTTTCCTTGAATAAAGTGATAATAGGTTATCATCTGTGAAATGGAAATTGCATAACAGAGAGTTTCTGGTTACACCAGAGGAAATTAATTTCACAACACATCTGCTGGGACCTGACTTGTGAATGCTAAGTATGAGAAAATGCAGCCGTTCAGCTTGGATACCTTTATAATTAGATTAGCATGCCTGCACCCATGCTGAAATCCTCAGTCTTGTAAAAAGAATTACTGTTCCTTTATAGTCATACCTAATATTTGTAATAATGAAATGACTGAGGCAATTAGGTAAAGTTGAAAATGAATTATAGAGCCATGTCATGCTAACCAGATGCTACTCTTAAGTGCTCACGTTTGTGTTATCAGTCTGGTTAAATGCTTAGCTGTACTATCAGTTTACGGATCTCTTAAAATAGAGATTATGTTTCTTAAATATTGGAAAATCTACAGTCCACTCACTGGTTCGTGCAGAAAGTTGCTCTTAATTTGCAAAGGTCAGATGGTAAGTTGCTATAAACTGAACGTTATAGGCAAGTTATTTGCTTTAATGTTTTGTGTTACCAAATAAGATACAATGGTATTTTATTGATAATACAGTTTTTAAATTGCTACAAATTTGCTATAACTATTAATTGTAGAACCAACATGAAGAAAAATGTCCATTAAAAAAATATCACACAACTGTACTGAATTTGTATTATAAAAAAATAAATGTACTATAATTGTAAGCAAGGTGTGGTTTATGTAGTGGAGGGAGAGGGGACCTTACTCAAGGTTTGGCTATAAATAAAATACCATTCTGAGATACAGTAGCATCTATGACATGGCTGTAACTAGGGGGGAGCTAGGGGGCACATGCCCCGGGTGCTGGATTTGAGGGGATGCAAGCTGTCTACCCTCCCCATCCCCAATACTGCCGCATCCTCTCCTCTCCTGGTCACCGGCATACATACAGCATCTATCTCTGTGTGCCTCGCTGTGAGTGTACACAGAGACACAGACACTGGAGGCAGCAGCTGATGATTTCCAACACTGACCACACACCCTGCTCCTCTGAGGATCATCCGAGCAGCAGCCCCCTGCCCTCACACACCGGCCCAAGGCAGCCACCTCTGTGCATGGGAGATCATAGCCACTACAATGAGTGAGAGCATCTATAGTGAGCCCGTCCATAGGGATTGTATTTATAGGAAATATATATATATATATATATATATATATATATATCAGGAGTAAGTCTAGAAGAAGTGCACCTTTGCAGAGTACCTGTAAAAGGTACATCTATTGGGAGCACATATATAGGTAAAACATTTACATAGGTACAACAATAGAGAGCGCATCTATACAGAATAGGTCACAGAGTAAATAGATGTGTGTTTGCTGGGGGGAAGGCGCCACATTACTGCCTTGCCACTGGTGACAAAAATCCTAGTTTCGGCCCTGTCTATTAATTCATTCGGTATGCATTCAAACAGATAATTCTGCATTGCCTTGATTGTATGCATTGGAGCTTGAAATTTTACATTCTAAGTCATACAGTACAGGCCATGATTCTGAGATGTGAGGAAAGCAAAACAGAGCAAATACTGTACAGTAACTAACTGTGCACCTAGACAAACTATCTTGCACTGCAAGTGCCGCAAATACATCACTTTTTGCAATTTGGGTAAATTCTGACTGCTTTTGCATGTAGCTGATAAATGCTGGACAGCTTTATTTTTGACTGCGATTTGATTTGAGTTTGGACTCGCCCTTCTCAAATCTAAATCTCTCTGCACATTTTAAATCTGCCTGGTTGCCAAGGCGCAAAGTTACTGGCACTTTTTTTGCTTTACTCCCGCCTCATAATCAGGCCCACAGTGTGGTCGTTTGTACATCCCTACAATTAATTCAGAGTTACATTAGGTCAGTAGTTCCCAAACTTTTTTAAATCTCAGCGCCCAAGAGAATCAAAAAAATTTTTATGGCAACCCTAGGCCAAAAGTTTCTTATTGTGAAATTCAGAATAACATATTGAATTATGTAAATTGTGCTTACATGTCATCCTTATGCTCAGTTGTGTGATGAGAGACAGGACTCACTTTTAATTGTCCAAATACTTTATGATTGGAAACCACAAGCACTGGTTTTGCCCATTACACTGATCATAAAAAATGTGAATTGTTCCTGGACCACCAACCCAGGGAACAACTGCGTTAGGTTAATACACAGTTCAGTGCAGCATGAACCCTTAAATTACTTATTTCAAATAGTAAATGATGATGCTATGATTTTAATTTTAGACTTTAGGGCCCCAGGCCTCCCTAAGCATTAATTCAGCTATGATTTTTGGGAATCTTCAGAGTTCCTTTCTTCCACTAGTGTAAGAAGGATTTTGTTCTTTCCACTATAATCCTTTCTCTTCCCGTTTACTCTTTGACACTTCTATCAAATGTACTATTCTATAACTGAACCAAATAGTGTCACATAACCAAAATGTCCTATTCTTTGCACTAACATTGATTGTTCTTTAGATGAATATGGTGTTTGAAGAGCACATGGTAAATTATCTTCCAAGCATGATTGTGGGGTAATAATATGTAATCAATATATTTAGTGTTGTTCTTTACTGGTGCACCACAGGTCCTTGCTAGTGCAATATTAGCCAATTTCTCGGGTTTCCAGGACATGTTGGCAGTTGGAGAACCAGAATAGCCTCTTAGGCACCTGTAAAAATATGACATGAAAAACAGTACACATACCAAATGAGGTAATATTTTGTAATTGCCAACAACCCCTGCCCTTCAGATTTGCTATGCACTTGCCTTTTAATTAATACATATTGTACCTGTGTTACACTTCTATGTTGTATTTGATTCTTTGTCATACTTTACTGTAAGAATGACTGTTCCATTCTGTTATGCTCTAACAACAACTGTTGAGCTGCTCCTGTAACTCTATCACTTGGTGTAATTTTTTTTTTTTTTTTAGCAGTGCTGCATATACAGTATATCAATGGCATGACCCTTGAAACTATAATCTATAGTTATTACCTATTAGTAGCCAGCAGTCCTTGAACAATGGCCACTGTACTATTTGTGAGGATGGGCATTACTCCCTGAATGTTTCTATCATAGAAAATAATAAGTACAGTTTTGATCTGTTCTGCTTCATGATGACTGTATTTATATACACTATTGTCTCATTAAATGGATTGAAGATGTGCACTATATATAGCTGGTGTGCTGATCATTTCATTATTGAGCACCTGGTGGAGTTGTAGTAATGGGAACTGTGTACATATAAGTAAAACAGGTGTCAAGTACACAGTTAAAAAAAGCAATGTGCTACGATGCCCTTCTTGATAACAACAGGATCCAATCCCCAATGGACGGCACTCAGAGACTCATAAACTGCAAAAATACACTGATACAGTAGTCTTATATGCCAACGTTTCCGGACTGTGGCCTTTTCATCAAGACATCAAAACATGCCTTTGTATATAACCCCAGTGTTCTGCCCAGCAGCAGGCCCTGGCATCAGGTCTCCTGTGGCTGACCCAATGTGTGCTATGTGTGCTCTGTCACAAAGTAGATGGAAACAGAAACTGCAATAGAAAAAAATACCAGTCACAGTAAGAGTAACTAACCAGCAATGTGGTGCTGCATATAATAGTACCTGTATAAGAAAGTTATGCAATCATGCAAATATCTGTGTGATAGATATAATGAATGGGTGCAATGAACCAATCATAGCAGTAAGCACAAACTACATGGTAAATACATATATCAATAAAGAAATGTGATAATGTAGTAATCTATATAGGTACTGTGGTAAATATACTTGCTAGTCGTGCTGGCCAGGAGAATACTATGAACTTTAGGATCTGGAGAAGTACCCAGAAACAAAATAAATCCTAATCACAGCTATAAAGAGCATAGTGCTGAAGAATAAAAATGTATGTGAGGTACAAAGGGCTGAAACATATAGCAATTCTGACACAAATTTATAAACAGCATGAGAATGACACAATTTTGTTGAGTCTATGTGGTTGGACTGTGTGCAGACTGTGAATCCACCTTGCGTTATGTTGCAGCAAGATGCGGCCTCTGTCACTTCTCGTATTTGGGGGATCCACTTGATCATCTTGTAACAAATAGTAGATAGTCCATGCTTGAAGTCCCTGAAATGCCTGACTTTTCCTTACTAGGGCTGGTCTTATACTTGACATATGAAGGGTCTTTCGTTCTTTGAGCTGCCGATCTTCCCTATAGAGAGTGGCTAGCAGGGGCATTGAATGTAGTAGACTATGTAATTTCCTATATATAATTTCCTGGTTTATATGTTAGAGCATTTTCTGGTTTACTGGGCTTATGTAGAGAGATGTCATTATGTACCACTGTGTCCATGATGTTATGTCTATGGCAAAAAATTCTGCAATATTGCGGTATCTTTAAGGGTAGGTAACTTCTGATCTGATGATACAATGGGTCATATTTCTCTTGCAGCTTTCACCAGCTCACTACAAAGTGTAGTGTAGTCTTGTAACCAGAGCATCTCACCTTCATCAATCTTTTGGCAGTAGGTTTTAGGATCTCCATTCACGACAAAGCCAATACTCAGTCTTTGGAAGTTTTCAGGGTTTTTGGTAGAGATGTGCGGCTGGCACTTTTCGTGTTTTGTGTTTTGGTTTTGGTTCTAATTCTACTTTCGTGTTTTGGTTTTGGCTTGGTTTTGCCAAAACCACCCTTTCGGGGTTTTGGTTTTGGATCTGGATGATTTTTGAAAAAAAAAACAAAAAAACAGCTAAAATCACAGAATTTTGGGGTAATTTTGTTCCTACTGTATTATTAACCTCAATAACATTAATTTCCCTGATTTCCAGTCTATTCTGAACACTTCACACCTCACAATATTGTTTTTAGGCCTAAAAGTTGCACCGAGGTAGCTAAGCGACACAAGTGTCCGGCACAAACACCTGGCCCATCTAGAAGTGGCACTGCAGTTGCAGACTAGAGATGTGCACTTGAAATTTTTCGGGTTTTGTGTTTTGGTTTTGGGTTCGGTTCCGCGGCCGTGTTTTGGGTTCGACCGCGTTTTGGCAAAACCTCACCGAATTTTTTTTGTCGGATTCGGGTGTGTTTTGGATTCGGGTGTTTTTTTCAAAAAACACTAAAAAACAGCTTAAATCATAGAATTTGGGGGTCATTTTGATCCCAAAGTATTATTAACCTCAAAAACCATAATTTCCACTCATTTTCAGTCTATTCTGAACACCTCACACCTCACAATATTATTTTTAGTCCTAAAATTTGCACCGAGGTCGCTGGATGACTAAGCTAAGCGACCCTAGTGGCCGACACAAACACCTGGCCCATCTAGGAGTGGCACTGCAGTGTCACGCAGTATGGCCCTTCCAAAAAACACTCCCCAAACAGCACATGACGCAAAGAAAAAAAGAGGCGCAATGAGGTAGCTGTGTGAGTAAGCTAAGCGACCCTAGTGGCCGACACAAACACCTGGCCCATCTAGGAGTGGCACTGCAGTGTCACGCAGGATGGCCCTTCCAAAAAACCCTCCCCAAACAGCACATGACGCAAAGAAAAAAAGAGGCGCAATGAGGTAGCTGTGTGAGTAAGATAAGCGACCCTAGTGGCCGACACAAACACCGGGCCCATCTAGGAGTGGCACTGCAGTGTCACGCAGGATGGCCCTTCCAAAAAACACTCCACAAACAGCACATGACGCAAAGAAAAAAAGAGGCGCAATGAGGTAGCTGTGTGAGTAAGATAAGCGACCCTAGTGGCCGACACAAACACCTGGCCCATCTAGGAGTGGCACTGCAGTGTCACGCAGGATGGCCCTTCAAAAAAATACTCCCCAAACAGCACATGACGCAAAGAAAAATTAAAGAAAAAAGAGGTGCAAGATGGAATTGTCCTTGGGCCCTCCCACCCACCCTTACGTTGTATAAACAGGACATGCACACTTTAACCAACCCATCATTTCAGTGACAGGGTCTGCCACACGACTGTGACTGAAATGACGGGTTGGTTTGGACCCCCACCAAAAAAGAAGCAATTAATCTCTCCTTGCACAAACTGGCTCTACAGAGGCAAGATGTCCACCTCTTCATCATCCTCCGATATATCACCGTGTACATCCCCCTCCTCACAGATTATCAATTCGTCCCCACTGGAATCCACCATCTCGGCTCCCTGTGTACTTTGTGGAGGCAATTGCTGCTGGTCAATGTCTCCACGGAGGAATTGATTATAATTAATTTTAATGAACATCATCTTCTCCACATTTTCTGGAAGTAACCTCGTACGCCGATTGCTGACAAGGTGAGCGGCGGCACTAAACACTCGTTCGGAGTACACACTTGTGGGAGAGCAACTTAGGTAGAATAAAGCTAGTTTGTGCAAGGGCCTCCAAATTGCCTCTTTTTCCTGCCAGTATAAGTACGGACTGTGTGACGTGCCTACTTGGATGCGATTACTCATATAATCCTCCACCATTCTTTCAATGGGGAGAGAATCATATGCAGTGCCAGTAGACGACATGTCCGTAATCGTTGGCAGGTCCTTCAGTCCGGACCAGATGTCAGCATCAGCAGTCGCTCCAGACTGCCCTGCATCACCGCCAGCGAGTGGGCTTGGAATTCTGAGCCTTTTCCTCGCACCCCCAGTTGCGGGAGAATGTGAAGGAGGAGATGTTGACAGGTCGCGTTCCGCTTGACTTGACAATTTTCTCACCAGCAGGTCTTTGAACCCCAGCAGACTTGTGTGTGCCGGAAAGAGAGATCCAAGGTAGGTTTTAAATCTAGGATCGAGCACGGTGGCCAAAATGTAGTGCTCTGATTTCAACAGATTGACCACCCGTGAATCCTTGTTAAGCGAATTAAGGGCTCCATCCACAAGTCCCACATGCCTAGCGGAATCGCTCTGTGTTAGCTCCTCCTTCAATGTCTCCAGCTTCTTCTGCAAAAGCCTGATGAGGGGAATGACCTGACTCAGGCTGGCAGTGTCTGAACTGACTTCACGTGTGGCAAGTTCAAAGGGCAGCAGAACCTTGCACAACATTGAAATCATTCTCCACTGCGCTTGAGACAGGTGCATTCCACCTCCTATATCTTACTCAATTGTATAGGCTTGAATGGCCTTTTGCTGCTCCTCCAACCTCTGAAGCATATATAGGGTTGAATTCCACCTCGTTACCACTTCTTGCTTCAGATGATGGCAGGGCAGGTTCAGGCGTTTTTGGTGGTGCTCCAGTCTTCTGTACGTGGTGCCTGTACGCCGAAAGTGTCCCGCAATTCTTCTGGCCACCGACAGCATCTCTTGCACGCCCCTCTCGTTTTTTAAATAATTCTGCACCACCAAATTCAAGGTATGTGCAAAACATGGTACGTGCTGGAATTTGCCCATATTTAATGCACACACAATATTGCTGGCGTTGTCCGATGCCACAAATCCACAGGAGAGTCCAATTGGGGTAAGCCATTCCGCGATGATCTTCCTCAGTTGCCGTAAGAGGTTTTCAGCTGTGTGCGTATTCTGGAAACCGGTGATACAAAGCGTAGCCTGCCTAGGAAAGAGTTGGCATTTGCGAGATGCTGCTACTGGTGCCGCCGCTGCTGTTCTTGCGGCGGGAGTCCATACATCTACCCAGTGGGCTGTCACAGTCATATAGTCCTGACCCTGCCCTGCTCCACTTGTCCACATGTCCGTGGTTAAGTGGACATTGGCCCTCATTCCGAGTTGATCGGTCGCAAGGCGAATTTAGCAGAGTTACACACGCTAAGCCGCCGCCTACTGGGAGTGAATCTTAGCTTCTTAAAATTGCGACCGATGTATTCGCAATATTGCGATTACTAACTACTTAGCAGTTTCAGAGTAGCTCCAGACTTACTCTGCCTGTGCGATCAGTTCAGTGCTTGTCGTTCCTGGTTGACGTCACAAACACACCCAGCGTTCGCCCAGGCACTCCCACCGTTTCTCCGGCCACTCCTGCGTTTTTTCCGGAAACGGTAGCGTTTTCAGCCACACGCCCCTGAAACGCCGTGTTTCCGCCCAGTAACACCCATTTCCTGTCAATCACATTACGATCGCCGGAGCGAAGAAAAAGCCGTGAGTAAAAATACTTTCTTCATAGTAAAGTTACTTGGCGCAGTCGCAGTGCGAACTTTGCGCATGCGTACTAAGCGGATTTTCACTGCGATGCGATGAAAAAGAACGAGCGAACAACTCGGAATGAGGGCCTTTGGGTACAACTGCATTTTTTAGAACACTGGTGAGTCTTTTTCTGACGTCCGTGTACATTCTCGGTATCGCCTGCCTAGAGAAGTGGAATCTAGATGGTATTTGGTAACGGGGGCACACTACCTCAAGAAATTGTCTAGTTCCCTGTGAACTAACGGCGGATACCGGACGCACGTCTAACACCAACATAGTTGTCAAGGCCTCAGTTATCCGCTTTGCAACAGGATGACTGTTGTGATATTTCATCTTCCTCGCAAAGGACTGTTGGACAGTCAATTGCTTGGTGGAAGTAGTAAAAGTGGGCTTACGACTTCCCCTCTGGGATGACCATCGACTCCCAGCAGCAACAACAGCAGCGCCAGCAGCAGTAGGCGTTACACGCAAGGATGCATCGGAGGAATCCCAGGCAGGAGAGGACTCGTCAGAATTGCCAGTGACATGGCCTGCAGGACCAGGGTGGTTTGCGTGAGCTTGGTTACAAGAGGAAGGGATTAACTGGTCAGTGGACTGCTTCCGCTGTCGCCCAAAGTTTTTGAACTTGTCACTGACTTATTATGAATGCGCTGCAGGTGACGTATAAGGGAGGATGTTCCGAGGTGGTTAACGTCCTTACCCCTACTTATTACAGCTTGACAAAGGCAACACACGGCTTGACAAATGTTGTCCGCATTTCTGTTGAAATACTTCCACACCGAAGAGCTGATTTTTTTTGGTATTTTCACCAGGCATGTCAATGGCCATATTCCTCCCACGGACAACAGGTGTCTCCCCGGGTGCCTGACTTAAACAAACCACCTCACCATCAGAATCCTCCTTGTCAATTTCCTCCCCAGCGCCAGCAACACCCATATCCTCCTCATCCTGGTGTACTTCAACACTGACATCTTCAATCTGACTATCAGGAACTGGACTGCGGGTGCTCCTTCCAGCACTTGCAGGGGGCGTGCAAATGGTGGAAGGCACATGCTCTTTACGTCCAGTGTTGGGAAGGTCAGGCATCGCAACCGACACAATTGGACTCTCCTTGTGGATTTGGGATTTCGAAGAACGCACAGTTCTTTGCTGTGCTTTTGCCAGCTTGAGTCTTTTCATTTTTCTAGCGAGAGGCTGAATGCTTCCATCCTCATGTGAAGCTGAACCCTAGCCATGAACATAGGCCAGGGCCTCAGCCGTTCCTTGCCACTCCGTGTGGTAAATGGCATATTGGCAAGTTTACGCTTCTCCTCCTACAATTTTATTTTAGATTTTTGAGTCCTTTTTTTACTGATATTTGGTGTTTTGGATTTTACATGCTCTGTACTATGACATTGGGCATCGGCCTTGGCAGACGACGTTGCTGGCATTTCATCGTCTCGGCCATGACTAGTGGCAGCAGCTTCAGCACGAGGTGGAAGTCGATCTTGATCTTTCCCTATTTTTGGAACCTCAACATTTTTGTTCTCCATATTTTAATAGGCACAACTAAAAGGCACCTCAGTTAAACAATGGAGATGGATGGATACTAGTATACTTATGGATGACGAGCGACTGCCGACACAGAGGTAGCTACAGCCGTGGACTACCGTACTGTGTCTGCTGCTAATATAGACTGGATGATAATGAGATAAAATTAAAATATATATATATATCACACTAGTACTGCAGCCGGACAGGTATATATTATGTAATGACGGACCTGCTGGACATTGTCTGTCAGACTCAGCACTGCAGACTCCTAAAGTAAGCTACTAGTATCAAGAAGATAGAAAAAAAAAAAAACACGGGTAGGTGGTATACAATTATGGATGGACGAGCGACTGCCGACACAGAGGTAGCTACAGCCGTGGACTACCGTACTGTGGGGGTAATTCCAAGTTGATCGCAGCAGGAAATTTTTTAGCAGTTGGGCAAAACCATGTGCACTGCAGGTGTGGCAGATATAACATGTGCAGAGAGAGTTAGATTTGGGTGGGTTATTTTGTTTCTGTGCAGGGTAAATACTGGCTGCTTTATTTTTACACTGCAATTTAGATTGCAGATTGAACACACCATACCCACATCTATCTCTCTCTGCACATGTTATGTCTGCCTCCCCTGCAGTGCACATGGTTTTGCCCAATTGCTAAAAAAATTCCTGCTGCGATCAACTTGGAATTACCCCCTGTGTCTGCTGCTAATATAGACTGGATGATACTGAGATAAAATTAAAATATATATATATATCACACTAGTACTGCAGCCGGACAGGTATATATTATGTAATGACGGACCTGCTGGACACTGTCTGTCAGACTCAGCACTGCAGACTCCTAAAGTAAGCTACTAGTATCAAGAAGATAGAAAAAAAAAAACCACGGGTAGGTGGTATACAATTATGGATGGACGAGCGACTGCCGACACAGAGGTAGCTACAGCCGTGGACTACCGTACTGTGTCTGCTGCTAATATAGACTGGATGATAATGAGATAAAATTAAAATATATATATATATCACACTAGTACTGCAGCCGGACAGGTATATATTATGTAAAGACGGACCTGCTGGACACTGTCTGTCAGCACTGCAGACTCCTAAAGTAAGCTACTAGTATCAAGAAGATAGAAAAAAAAAAAAAACACGGGTAGGTGGTATACAATTATGGATGGACGAGCGACTGCCGACACAGAGGTAGCTACAGCCGTGGACTACCGTACTGTGTCTGCTGCTAATATAGACTGGATGATAATGAGATAAAATTAAAATATATATATATCACACTAGTACTGCAGCCGGACAGGTATATATTATGTAATGACGGACCTGCTGGACACTGTCTGTCAGACTCAGCACTGCAGACTCCTAAAGTAAGCTACTAGTATCAAGAAGATAGAAAAAAAAACCACGGGTAGGTGGTATACAATTATGGATGGACGAGCGACTGCCGACACAGAGGTAGCTACAGCCGTGGACTACCGTACTGTGTCTGCTGCTAATATAGACTGGATGATAATGAGATAAAATTAAAATATATATATATATATCACACTAGTACTGCAGCCGGACAGGTATATATTATGTAATGACGGACCTGCTGGACACTGTCTGTCAGCACTGCAGACTCCTAAAGTAAGCTACTAGTATCAAGAAGATAGAAAAAAAAAACCACGGGTAGGTGGTATACAATTATGGATGGACGAGCGACTGCCGACACAGAGGTAGCTACAGCCGTGGACTACCGTACTGTGTCTGCTGCTAATATAGACTGGATGATAATGAGATAAAATTAAAATATATATATATCACACTAGTACTGCAGCCGGACAGGTATATATTATGTAATGATGGACCTGCTGGACACTGTCTGCAGAATGTGTTTATAAAAACACCACACGACGAGTGTTTAACTTTTTCAGGCAGACAATCACAATATACTGGTGGTCAGCAGACAATCACAATTCTGGTGGTCAGTGGTCACTGGTCAGTCACACTGGCAGTGGCACTCTGGCAGCAAAAGTGTGCACTGTACTTAAAATATGTACTCCTGCTATAACTGCTCCCCAGTCTCCCCCACAATTAAGCTGTGTGAGCAGTGAGCACTCAGCACAGTCAGATAATGATATACAGTATTACATATGATGCAGCACACTGGGCTGAGCACAGATATGGTATGTGACTGTGTCACACTGTGTATCATTTTTTTTCAGGCAGAGAACGGATTAATTAAACTGGTGGTCACTGGTCACACTATCAGCAGCAAGTACTAGTACTCCTCCTAATAATATGCTCCCCAAAATTTGTGTCTCTCTCTAGTACTCTAGTCTAAACGGAGAGGACGCCAGCCACGTCCTCTCCCTATCAATCTCAATGCACGTGTGAAAATGGCTGCGACGCGCGGCTCCTTATATAGAATCCGAGTCTCGCGATAGAATACGAGCCTCGCGAGAATCCGACAGCGGGATGATGACGTTCGGGCGCGCTCGGGTTAACCGAGCAAGGCGGGAAGATCCGAGTCGCTCGGCCCCGTGTAAAAAAACCAGAAGTTCGGTCGGGTTCGGATTCCGAGGAACCGAACCCGCTCATCTCTATTGCAGACAAGATGGCACTATTCAAAAACTAGTCCCCAAACAGCACATGATGCAAAGAAGAAAAAGAGGTCACCGAGGCTGCTGTATGACTAAGCCAAGCGACACAAGTGTGCGGCACAAACACCTGGCCCATCTAGGAGTTACACTGCAGTGTCAGACAGGATGGCACTTTTCAAAAACTAGGCCCCAAAACAGCACATCATGCAAAGATGTAGAAGAGGTGCAATGAGGTAGCTGTATGACTAAGCCAAGCAACACAAACAATTGGCTCATCTAGGAGTGGCACTGCAGTGGCAGACAGGAGGGCAGATATCAAAAAAGGCCCCAAACAGCACATGATGCAAAGAAGAAAAAAGGTGCGACCAAGGTTCCTGTATGATTAAGCTAAGCGACACAACCACCTGGCCCATCTAGTAGTGTCACACAGTGGCTGAATGTCGAGAGTGGGCCACAATTGTTCGGTTCACTGACAGCATCTCCAGCACGCCCCTGTTATTTAAAAAAAAAAATCTGCAATTGGTGGACTTATACAGCAGTACCCCTGGACTTATACGGCAGTGTCAGACAGGATGACACTTTTGAAAAACTAGGCCCCAAACAGCACCTCATGCAAAGATGTCAAAGAGGTGCCATAAGGTAGCTGTATGACTAGTCCAATCGATACAAACAATTCCCACTGGAATTATACATTCAAATCACTGGAACTATACATCCAAATCACTGGAATTAAATGGCAAAATCACTGGAATGAAATAACAATATCACTGGAATTATACTGCAAAATCACTGGAATTATACATCCAAATCATTGGAATTAAATGGCAAAATCACTGGAATTAAATGGCAAAATCACTGGAATTATACTGCTAATTCACTGGAATTATACGTCCAAATCACTGGAATTAAATGACAAAATCACTGGAATTAGATAGTAAAATTACTGGAATTAAACCGCAAAATCACAGGAATTATACTGCAAAATCACTGGAATTATATGTCCAAATCACTGGAATTATACATCCAAATAATTGGAATTAAATGGCAAAATCACGAAAATTATACTGCAAAATCACTGGAATTATACATCCAAATCACTGGAATTATACGTCCAAATCACTGGAATTAAATGAAAAAAATCACTGGAATTAAATGACAAAATCACTGGAATTATACTTCCAAATCACTCTAATTAATAGCAGTACCACTGGACATATACGGAAGTGTCAGACAGGATGGCACTTAGGTGGTCATTCCGAGTTGATCGCTCGCTAGCAGTTTTTAGCAGCCATGCAAACGCTAAGCCGCCGCCCTCTGGGAGTGTATCTTAGCTTAGCAGAAGTGTGAAATAATGCATCGCAGCTTGGCTACAAAAAAATATTGTGCGGTTTCAGAGTAGCTTCAGACCTACTCAGCACTTGTGATCACTTCAGACCATTTAGTTCCGGATTTGACGTCACAAACACGCCCTGCGTTCGGCCAGCCACACCTGCGTTTTTCCTGGCACGCCAGCATTTTTTGAGCACTCCCTGAAAACGGTCAGTTGACACCCAGAAATGCCCAATTCATGTCAATCACTCTGCAGTGGCCATTGCGACTGAAATGCTTCGCTAGACCTTGTGTGAAAATACATAGGCCATTGTGAAAGTAGGTCGCGCGTGCGCACTGCGCCACATACGCATGTGCAGAAGTGCCATTTGTTTACTTAATCGCAGCGCAACAAACATTTTTAGCTAGCGATCAACTCGGAATGACCCCTTGGGCCCTCCCACCCACCCTTATGTTGTTTAAACAGAACATGCATACTTTAACAAACCAATCATTTCAGCGACAGGGTCTGCCACACGACTGTGGCTGAAATGACTGGTTTGTTTGGGCCCCCACCAAAAAAAGAAGCAATCAATCTCTCCTTGCACAAACTGGCTCTACAGAGGCAAGATGTCGACCTCATCCTCTGATTCCTCACCCCTTTCACTGTGTACATCCTCCTCCTCACAGAGTATTAATTCGTCCCCACTGGAATCCACCATCACAGTTTCCTCTGTACTTTCCAGAGGCAATTTCTGGTAAAGATCTTCCTGGAGGAATTTATAATTTATTTTGATGAACATCATCTTCTCCACATTTTGTGGAAGTAACCTCCTACGCCGATCGCTGACAAGGTTACTAGCTGCACTAAACACTCTTTCGGAGTACACACTGAAGTGGGGGCAACCTAGGTAAAATAAAGCCAGTTTGTGCAAGGGCATCCAAATTGCCTCTTTTTCCTGCCAGTATACATACGGACTATCTGACATGCCTACTTGGATGCTGTCACTCATATAATCCTCCACCAATCTTTCAATGGTGACAGAATAATATGCAGTGACAGTAGACATGTCAGTAATCGTTGGCAGGTCCTTCAGTCTGGACCAGATGTCAGCACTTGCTCCTGACTGCCCTGCATCACCGCCAACGGGTGGGCTAAAAAATCTTATCCTTTTCCTTGCAGCCCCAGTGGCGGGAGAAATTGAAGGAGAAGCTGTTGACGGGTCTTGTTCTGCTTGAGTTGAAAATGTACTCACCAGCATCTCTTTGCACCTTTGCAGACATGTGTCTGCTGGAAAGAGAGATACAACCTTTAAACCTGCTTTAAACCTGGGATCGAGCATGGTGGCCAAAATGTAGTGCTCTGATTTCAACAGATTGACCACCCTTGAATCCTCACTTACAATAGCGAAAAAAAAACACCACACCAGGCGCTAATAAAAACTATAAACTCAATTCATCAAATATCTAGGGTATTAAATATATACCTATAATGATTAGATATGCTGAAGGCTGCATAAGCCTGAGGCCATATAAGAGCCCAATTTTTTGTGATTGCTTTTTTATGACTAAGCAGTTGCTAGGTAGATCAGTGTTTTCTCGGGTATTTTTCCTATAGGATTATAGGGCTGTCCGTCAAGGGTTTAGGGGTTGGTCTTGGAATAATATATAAGCCATGG
The DNA here is from genome assembly GCF_028390025.1 of Pseudophryne corroboree. Lineage (NCBI taxonomy): Eukaryota > Metazoa > Chordata > Amphibia > Anura > Myobatrachidae > Pseudophryne > Pseudophryne corroboree. Next base: position 572,646,095 of record NC_086448.1, read on the forward strand.
TCATGTGCCTCAGACTTCCTTTTGTCATTTTGGAATGGCCCAGGAAGGCTGAGTACACATGCTGTTTTTTTTTTTTTGCACTGTCATGATTTATCATTTGGCTTGGTTTTATGCTTGGTTCCACAGCGGGTTTCTCATGCAAAATATGGTTATTGCTCAGGTTGCTGCTGTCCCTCTCCCCTTCAGCGTCCCCTCAGGTCTGCTCCCTCCCCTCCTCCGGCGTTTGGCTGGGCCGCCGAGCTCAGCGCCCGTGCTCGCGGGCTATGGTCTCCCCTGCCGCTGATCCCGCTCTGGCCGGCGGGTCACGGCGGGGTCGCGCTGCTGCGGGCCGTGCATCCGTCTGTGTGGGGGACGGGTGCTTTTGCCTCGGGCGTCTAGATGGGCGTGGACGCGTGTGTCCTCCCCGGCGCCTGCGACGCTGCAGGTTCCCCTCTCCTCCCGCTTGGCGTCCCTGAGTGGGCGCCGGCTGACGGCTCCGGCGCCTACGTGGGCCTGCCGTCCCTGGGCTTACTGCGGGGGGGGGATGGGCGGCGGCGGGGGGGGGGTCGGGGCGGCGTGCGGTCAGCGTGTCCCTGGGTGTGGGGGTTTTAGCTCCCCCATGGGTGTTGGCCGTACACTGACATGCTGCCATGACCGGGTGTGGGTGCTGGGGACCGGCTGCTCTGTGTTCGTGGTCGGGTGTCCGCAGTTTCCCCCGGGGCCAATGTGGTGCCGGCGATTCCTCTTCGGGGGTCGCCTGCCGCGGGACTCACGCAGGGGTCTCGCGCCAGGGTCTTGCGGGTGTGCCCTTCCCCCCCTGCTGCCTTGGGGCTGCTTATTTCCTCGCCCCCCCGGTTCACTGTTGCCCCGGCTGGTCAGGCTGGGGTTTTGCGGGGGATGGCTGCGCAGTCTGCCATGACTGCCTCCTGTCCCTTGCCTGGCCCTCCTTCCCTGCTTTCTCGCCGGTCGGGTGTGCCGTTTTTCCACAGGGTTTCCCAGTATGGCACCCCCTCCCTTTTGTCGGTCAGACATTTATTTCCTGTGTCCTCCGCGCACGGCGTCCGGGTCGGTCTGTTGCTGAACCCCCCCCCACTCCCACCCGTCCTTTGCGGTTTCTATCCCGGTATTTCCCCCGCTGCTTCGGCCCTGCATCCCCAGTTTGGGCCCTTCTGGGTTCCGCCCTTCTCCGTTTGGGTTGTGGGTCGGGGATACCCCCGCCCGCGGGGGTATTTCTCCCTCCTGGCTGGGTTTTTTCCCCCACCTCTGCCCGCTGACTTCCTCCCTCATGCCTCCTATTTCTGTTGTTGGTGTGCGGACGCATTTTGCGCTTGTTGTCCCCCTTTGTTTCGTCTCCACAGGTGTCTGCGAATCCAACGGAGTCGGTGGCTTCCTCGCGGAGGACCCGGAAGACGAGGAGGGCTTCAGCGGCTGCGGAAGACGCTCCGCCAGGGTCGGTGGCGGTGGGGGCAGGTGATCGTGTTCCAGGCCCTCTGGGCATCGGTGAGCATGCTGGTTTTTCTCCTTAATTTTACAGTATTATTCTGCCCTTAGTTGTGTTTCCTCGGTTTCTCCTAGGCGCCCGCGGCAGTTGGCTAGGCTAATGGCGTGGCGCGTGGCGTAGGATTTCTGGGTCCGTCGGGGCTCCGTCGGCTGCTTTTCCCTCCGCACCATGCGTTTTGCGGAGTAGGTGGGCGGGGGGCTTTGGGAGAATGCTTTCCGGATTTTTTCCATCAGTGGTTGCGGGTTTTCGTTTTGCGGCCTCTTACACCGGGTCGCGGTCTGCCAAATATACCCACATTGTGCAGGGCTGTTTTGGCGCGGAGGATGCAATGCATCCAAGGGTTCTGTTTGGTATATTGCGATGTGCAGTCCGTCGTTATCAGGGTGGTAACGCCATTCTCACTTGGGGTCACACAGCAGGTCGGACCGCCCGGTGGGGTCCCGAGCAAGGGGCCCCTCGCAGTTGGCGCTTCTGTTTCGCGCTCTAGTGCTCCTGAGGCGTCCAGTGCTGTTTTTTCGTGGCCCATGTGCGGGGCCAGTCACCTGTCCTAGGACCGCACCCCAGACACGAGCGGGTTAACCTCCGCTCCTGCGGGGGGGCGCTGGATGTGGAGTGCGGCCCATTCCCTGTTTCGTTTTACGGTTTTTGGTCCGTACCCCGATGGGTCGGTCACGCATTTCCGTTAGTAGTTTCCGCCATGTTTTGCGCCTGCCCGTTTTGGATTCTGTGCCCGCGGTGGCGTGCCGGTGTTGGCGGTCAGCCCGTGCTTTCCCGCATCAGGCCCGGCTAAAGGTAGACGCAGTGATAGGCTTGGTGCGCGTGTTTGGACCCTACGCCGTTTTCACCTCTGCCCGATTTGTGCATCTCCCCTGTAGGGTTGGTGCCCAAGAGCACGCAGGGCGAGTTCCACCTTATCCAACATTTGTCTCGTCCTCTTGGGGGTTTCTTTTGCTGGCTCCATTCCCTAGGCTGTGTGCAGGGTGGGTGTCAGTCTTTTATGGGACGCTGCGTCTGGTTTGCGTATGTGGTCCGGTTTCTCTGTTGGCTACCTTAGACGTGGGGTCGGTTTTTGTCTCTTCACCTTCGCCCCTGTCCCCTGCGGGTTTTGGGTCTCAGATTAGGGGCGTAGTTTTGTGTTATAGGTTCCTGCCCCTGGGTTTTTTCCTGTACCATGTGCCTGGTTTTTAGAAATTCTGCGCTTTATTGCGTTGGTACATACTTTCCGCATCCGTTTTCCCCCGGTGCTGCTCACTGCCTGGGCGATTTTCGTTGCGGGGGTCCGGGAGACATTTCGGCTTGCAGCGGTATGTTCGTCGGTTTCCTTATTTTTGTTCGGGGTCCTGGGTGGTACCGTTGCCCTGGTTCGCTGCGAGGCCCTCCGGTTGACTGAGTTATCATATCAGGGGATTGCCCTGGGCACGGTAGCGGGTGCTGTCGCCTCCCCGCTGCCATGGTGCCTAAACTTTTGGATTTGAGCAACGTCTGCTTGGGGAAGCGCGAGGTTTCGGCTTTAGCGGGTGCAGTCGCGGCTTGGTTCCTTCACTTTTGCGGTTGGGTTTATTCCCATGGGTGGGATTTTTTGCTGGTACTTGTACCTCTCGCTGTTTGGAATGGTTTCCTCTCTCTGGTAGCCTGGGTATCGGGGGCCTGCGGGTTCGGTAATGGACATTTGTTCCATTGCGTCAGCCCAGGAGTGGTTCACACTATTGACAATTGGCTTTCTTCTTACCCCCAGGCTCGGCGATGGTGGCGCTTCTGCTTGTCTGCTTGTGGCGCAGTATTACTTTCGGGGCCCCTCACGCTCCCGGATTAGCGATGGTATGGCGGATGCTTGTCTCATTTTCTGTTTTATTTCCGTGAGATGGTTCCAAGGGTGGGTCAGGAGTTTTTCCCATGCCCGCTTTCGGTTGGCGGATTGTCCAGTCGGGTTAGCTGCTCTGGCTCGGCATGCGTTTACTCCTTCCTCGCTTAGGGCGTCTGCTGCGGCGCTGGGTTTTTCAGTGGGTTTGATACAGTAGGTGCGTCCCTGGCAGACGGTTTGATGGCTTTCGTGGGGGTGCATTATCTGTGCGGTAGGCCCATGGCGGCCAGGTCTTCTGCCCTTGCGGGCATTTCCTTTCGTGCTAGGCTGCGCGGGCTGGCGGACTCCGCCAGGTCTTTCGCCCCTTTTGTAGCGCTTAGGGGTTGGGTTTGGGTGCGCCCCGCGCCTGCGGATACCCGTAGGCCTGCTACGTTGTTAATTTTGGCAGAGTTGCTGGGTGTGCTGCCTCATACGCCAAGTCGGTGTTGCAGGTGGCCTCCCCATTTTTAGTTTAGCCTTTGCTTTGGCTTTCTTCTGGGTTTTGAGGGTAAGCGAATGGTGGCGAGCAGCGAGGCATTTCGGGATTAGGAGGCCTTTTCTGTAACACGTGTTGCAGGATGGTCGGTCTGCTCTGCAGGATGGTGTGATCCAAGTCGATCAAGCGGCTGGGGGTCGCTGGGTGTCCTTGGAGGCCCAGGAGGATGTGGGTGTCTGCCCGCTGCACCTGGCGCATGAGTATATATGGGCCTCCGGGGGGCGACCAGTTGCTGATTCAGGCGCTCGCTTGTCCTCTCACTAATTTCCAGTTTGCCGCTGTGTTTGGGTTCGGTACCCATTCCTTGCGGACTGGGGCGGCTGACCATGCGGCAGTCACAGGGTCCTCCACAACAGCTGTTCAGGAGCTGGGCCATGGGAGGTATACTTCTGAGGTCCTATTCCTTGCGGATTGGGGTGGCTGCCATGCGGCAACCAGGGGGTTCTCCACGGCAGCTGTTCAGGAGCTGGGGAGTTGGAGGTATACTTCTTATAGGTCCTATTCCTTGCGGATGGGGGAGGCTACCATGCGGCAGCCACGGGGTCCTCCACGGCAGCTAGTCAGGGCAGGGCCGTTGGAGGTATACTTCTTAGGTCCTATTCCTTACGGATGGGGGTGGCTACCGTGCGGCAGCCACAGGGTCCTCCACGGCAGCTATTCAGGAGGTGGTCCGTTTGGAGGTATATTCTTAGGTCCTATTCCTTGCGGATGGGGGTGGCTACCATTCGGCAGCCACGGGGTCCTCCACGGCAACTATTCAGGAGATGGTCCGTTGAAGGTATACTTTTTAGGTCCTATTCCTTGCGGATGGGGGTGGCTACCGTGCGGCTGCCACAGGGTCCTCCACCGCAGCTACTCCGGTGGTGGTCCGTTGGAGGTATGCTTATTATAATCCTACTGCATGTGGATAATGTTTAGTTGCGCCGGTTGCGCTAACCCAAAAACTTGGTTTACCCGTCGGTTTTTGAACGAGTAGCGTTCAAGAATTGAGGGTGTGAAGTGAATTTTTAAAATTTTCATCCGAGGGGGCCTAATTACTATGTGATTTATGTTAGTGTTTTTCTTTTGCAGCAGTCGTTGGTTTGAACAGGCGTGGCTGGTTGGCCGCTCTTACAATTTTTGGGCGGCGGGGCATCCCTCGGCGCGTAGGACAGCTGATGTTTTGGTTCCGGGCTGGTTTGTGGTTGGGGTTCGTGGTACGGGATACTGAGGGGTAGTTATACAGCTCCTTTGCCACTGTGAGCATATTGGGGATCGTCCTGGAGGTATTGTCCTGCATTTGGGCGGCGCTGATAGGGGTCGCGTCTACGGCATATACCTCAATTTGTTCGTTAAGGCTGATTTCGTGGGCCACGTTGTCACTGGCCGGAGATCTGTTTTGGGTGGTCAATTAGTCCAGCGTTTCATTGGAAGGGGGCGGTGCGTTTCTCAGCTATTGAGACAGCCCGCAAGATGGTAATTCTGCTGTTTTGTTGTTTGTTACAGCTTTTAAGGGGAATGGTTGTAGACATCCTCTGCTTGTACTGCGTCAGCGGCAGTTCGACAAGGAGGATGGGGTTTGTCTTTCTCCGGCTGAATTTTTTTTTTCAGGTTTTACTTAGCTGGGGTTTTTGGTCCTTTCAGTTAGCTATCTTGTTTTTCCTGGTTTTTATTGGTTTGGATGGCGGGGCGGTTTGTTAAACCTTTGTGGCTGGAAGTCGCTACCAACCAGCGGTCAGATGGGCATAAGTGGTCATTGTGGGGCACCCTCTTTAGAAGGACGGCAGATGTGTCCTTACCTTGCGGTTGGACATTTAGACGTTCCCCTGCGGGTACCGAACGTTTGCCAGAGAAAAGAGTGGTGAGTCCTGCACAATGCGGGTTATGCAGGGAGGAGGCAGGGTTTGGGTACTCCCCTCCTTGGTGGTTGGATTTCATCCAAGGGACTGGAGCTGGTGTCTGGTAGCGACTTGTCCTTTGCCATCCTCCAATATAAAATCAATTCAATTACAATTATAGTTTAAAGAACAGGTCAGCGATCAATAAATATCGTCTGACCTTTAACTACAGCTAACCGTGTCCGTGTTGTTATTTTAGTGTGTCGTTATTTTAGTGATAAGCTAGCTTAAAGAAGTGTTTATGTCAATCGCAATAAAATTATGGGCGCCTTATATAAGCTGAAAAAATATCTCTAGAAAATATATATGGACAAACGGGTATATATTTTGTGTATATATATATATATATATACATTTTAGTGTATGAATATTTATTTATGTGTAGAAATTATTTTAATGATTATTTTATATGATTTATATGTATAATATATATATTATATTGAACTTAGTATGAGGAGGTGAGATTAGGAGGTGGAACCTAGCAGGTGTATAACCAGGTGATTTGAATCCATCAATTTATGCATCAATAAGACTGATTGCTATTCCTATAAAAAGGGTCCTGGAGGACTTAGTAGTCATTCTTTGATAAAGCCCCCAGGAGAGGAGCAAAACGCATCAGAAGATTTGGACCCCTGCATTTACTATTGATCGTATACCTTGGCACTGCTGTTCGCATATTACATCAGCCAATTAAAGACCGGAGAGGAGAGAGACCATGCTACGGTGCCTGCACGAGGCATACAGAGGTGAGGTCTCACAGAGCCTGGAGATCAGGTGCTTCTAAACAGGCGCCAGCATTGGTGTCTGGTCCCGCAGCCAGAGACCGCCTCGTTGGATACCGGGACTCTCCGTGCCATCATCGCTGATAAAAGCCGCATGTAAGGCTCCGCTGTGGAGCGTTGTCATTCATTACAAATAATATTACTAGTGGCAAGATAAACTGGAACTCTAGACACATAGTAACGTTTCAGGAATCTTGAGTGTTGCACAGGTTCCTACTATAGCTTGGATTGATTATATCAGCGGACCTGTGTTTATGGACTGAGTTACAACTATAGTTCAGCATTCTATCATTCTGTGCACAGATACACTTTAGGATCCACCTCCTTTGAATGTTTAATACATTATATTTGTTTTTATGTTGTTATATATAAGACCGGCCTAGTCATTTTTGTGAAATACTGAATTTCTATATACAGGTTGAGTATCCCATATCCAAATATTCCGAAATACGGAATATTCCGAAATACGGACTTTTTTGAGTGAGAGTTAGATAGTGAAACCTTTGTTTTTTGATGGCTCAATGTACACAAACTTTGTTTAATACACAAAGTTATTAAAAATATTGTATTAAATGACCTTCAGGCTGTGTGTATAAGGTGTATATGAAACATAAATTAATTGTGTGAATGTACACACACTTTGTTTAATGCACAAAGTTATAAAAAATATTGGCTAAAATTACCTTCAGGCTTTGTGTATAAGGTGTATATGTAACATAAATGCATTCTGTGCTTAGATTTAGGTCCCATCACCATGATATCTCATTATGGTATGCAATTATTCCAAAATACGGAAAAATCCCATATCCAAAATACCTCTGGTCCCAAGCATTTTGGATAAGGGAGACTCAACCTGTATTAAATTATTATCTATAAAAATTAAGTTTGATTTGTTGAACATTCAGCCATATTATATTTTATTATAGCGCAAGAGGGATTTGTTTAAGTGCACCCTTGAATCCTGGCAAAGCAAATGAAGGGCTCTATCCACAAGTCCCACATACTTTGCGGAATCGCTCCGCCATAGCTCCTACTTCAATTTCTCCAGCTGTTTCTGCAAAAGCTTGGTGAGGGGAATGACGTGACTCAAGCTGGCAGTGTCTGAACTGACTTCACGTGTGGCAAGTTTGAAGGGTTGGAGAACCTTGCACAAGACAGAAAACATTCTCCACTGCGCTTGAGTAAGGTGCATTCCCCCTCCTTTGCCTATATTGTAGGTGGATGTAAAGGCTTTAATGACCTTTTGCTACTCCTCCATCCTCTGAAGCATATAGAGTGTTGAATTCCATCTTGTAACCACCTCTTGCTTCAGTTGATGGCAGGGCAGGTTCAGGACTGCTTGCTGTCACTCCAGTCTTCGGCACGCGGTGGCAGAATGTCGAATGTGGCCCGCAATTTTTGGGGCCACCGACAGCATCTCCTGTACACCCCTGTCATTTTTCAAAAAATTCGGCACCACTAAATTAATTGTATGTGAAGAACATGGGACGTGCTGGATTTTTCCTAGATATAATGCACGCAGAATATTGGTGACGTTGTCCGATATCACAAATCCCCAGGAGAGACTAATTGTGGTAAGCCATTCTGCGATGATGTCCCTCAGTTTCCGTAAGAGGTTGTCAGCTGTGTGCCTCTTACGGAAAGCTGTGATACATAGCATAGCCTGCCTAGGAACGAGTTGGCATTTGCGAGATGCTGCTACTGTTGCCGCTGCGGGACACCATACATCTACCCAGTGTGCTATCACAGTCATATAGTCCTTAGTCTGCCCTGTTCCACTTGTCCACATGTCCGTGGCTAAGTGGACACTGGATACAACTGCATTTTGTAGGACACTGGTGACTCTTTTTCTGACATCTTTGTACATTCTCTGTATCGCTTGACTAGTGAAGTGGAACCTAGATGGGATTTGGTACCGGGGACACAATACCTCTATCAATTGTCTAAAGCCCACTGCACTGATGGCGGATACCGGAAGCACATCTAACACCAACATAAGTGTCAAGGCCTCAGTTATCCGCTTTGCAACAGGATGACTGCTGTCATATTTAATCTTCCTCACAAAGGACTGTTGGACGGTCAATTGCTTAGTTGAAGTAGTACAAGTGGTCTTCCGACTTACCCTCTGGGATGATGATTGACTCCCAGCAGCAACAACAGCAGTGGCAGCAACAGCAGGTGTACCACTCAAGGATCCTCCAGAGGAATCCCAGTTAGGAGAGGACTCCTCAATCTTGCCAGTGACATGGCCTGCAGGAATACTGATGTTCCTGACTGAGAAGGAAGTTGACGTTGAGGGAGTTGGTGGTGTGGCTTGCAGGAGCTTGGGTATAGGAGGAAGAAAGGATTTAGGTGTCAGTGTACTGCTTACGCTCTTACCCAAAGTTTCACAACTTGACACTGACTTATGAATGCACTGCAGGTGACATATAAGGGAGGATGTTCCTAGGTGGTTAACATCCTTACCCCTACTTATTACAGATTGACAGAGGCAACAGATGGCTTGACACCTGTTGTCCGGATTTGTGGAGAAATAATTCCACACCAAAAGGTGGCTTTTTTGGTAGTTTGCCCAGGCATCACAATGGGCTTCTTCATCCTACGGACAACAGGTGTCTCCCCCCGTTCCTGACTTAAACAAACCACATCACCATCAGAATCCTCATCGTCAACTTCCTCCTCAGCGCCAGCAACAGCCATATCCTCAACCTGGTGTACTTCAACAGTGACATCTTCAATTTGAATATCAGGAACTGGACTGTGGGTGCTCCTTGCAGCACTTGCAGGGGGCGTGCTAATGGTGGAAGGAATCACCTCTTCCCATCCAGTGTTGGGAAGGTCAGGCATTGCAACCGCTGACACACTTGGACTCTCCTTGGGGATTTGTGATACCATCTCAGAATGCACAGTTCTTTTCTGTGCTTTTTCCAGCTTAACTCTTTTAATATGTCTAGCAGGAGGATAAGGGCTTCCTTCGTCATGTGAAGCTGAACCACTAGTCATGAACATAGGCCAGGGCCTCAGCCGTTCCTTGCCACTCCGTGTCGTAAATGGCATATTGGCAAGTTTACGTTTCTCCTCAGATGATGTACATTTCTTTTTTTGGGTCTTTTAACTGAACTTTGGCTTTTTTGGATTTTACATTCCCTCTACTATCACATTGGGCATCGGCCTTGGAAGACGACGTTGATGGCATTTCATCGTCTATGTCATGGCTAGTGGCAGCAGCTTCAGCACTAGGAGGAAGTGGTTCTTGATCTTTCCCTATTTTATCCTCCACATTTTTGTTCTCCATTATTTTTCTGGAGTTATATAGCACAATATGCGGCACAGGAATGACTTATGGCTGATGCACAGGACACTACCACTGGTCTGATGCAGGACAACACAGCAACACTGTAAGGGACTTGTTGTTGTTATTATTATTATTATTATACTGTAGCACTGGACATATAGCAGCAGCGTATAACACTGTGACTGCCTGGTCACTGAAATGACTGATTGCTAATGCACAGGACACTACAACTGGTCTGATGCAGGACAATACAGCACCCTATACAGCAGCATTGGGCATATGGCAGCAGATGCCACCACCACTGTGAATGGTCACTGGACTGACCGATGCACAGGACACTAGCACTGGTCTGATGCAGGACAACACAGATAATTATACAGCAGCACTGGGCATATGGCAGCAGATGACACCACCACTGTGAATGGTCACTGGACTGACTGATGCACAGGACACTAGCAATGGACTGATGCAGGACAAGACAGATAATTATACAGCAGCTCTGGGCATATGGCAGCAGATGACACTACCACTGTGAATGCTCACTGGACTGACTGATGCACAGGACACTACCACTGGTCTGATGCAGGACAACACTGCACCCTATACAGCAGCACTGGGCATATGGCAGCAGATGACACCACCACTGTGAATGGTCACTGGACTGACTGATGCACAGGACACTAACACTGGTCTGATGCAGGACAACACAGCACCCTATACAGCAGCACTGGGCATATGGCAGCAGATGACACCATCACTGTGAATGGTCACTGGACTGACTGATGCACAGGACACTAGCAATGGACTGATGCAGGACAACACTGATAATTATACAGCAGCACTGGGCATATGGCAGCAGATGACACCACCACTGTGAATGATCACTGGACTGACTGATGCACAGGACACTAGCATGGTCTGATGCAGGACAACACAGATCATTATACAGCAGCACTGGGCATATGGCAGCAGATGACACCACCACTGTGAATGATCACTGGACTGACTGATGCACAGGACACTAGCACTGGTCTGATGCAGGACAACACAGATAATTATACAGCAGCACTGGGCATATGGCAGCAGATGACACCACCACTGTGAATGGTCACTGGACTGACTGATGCACAGGACACTAGCACTGGACTGATGCAGCACAATACACCACCCTGTAGTGATGCAGCACAACACAGCACCCTATACAGCTGCACTGGACATATGGCAGCAGAGGACACAAGCACTGTGACTGGACAGATTCAGCACAAGACACGGACACTGAGAACACTGCGGCTCCTTATATGGAATTCAAACCCTGTGAGAATCCGACAGTGGGATGATGAAGTTTTGCCTCATTCTGGTTTCCGAGTCAGACGGGAAAACCCGAGCCTGACTCAGATCCGGACTCGAATGGTAGAGAACCGAAACCGCTTATCTCTAGTTTTTGGGTGGTAGCATCTGGGTAAAAATGTATTAAACAATAAATCAATCTAAACAATAGCATCCTCCCCCCTGCTGCAAATACGCAAGGCTCTCAAAAATTGTGAAACCAGTAAGTCTTTTTCAGGCTGCTGGATAATGACACTAAGCTTGCAGAACATGGTGATACTGTATGTTTGGAGATTTCAGGTTCTGAGGTTGGATTTGCCTTGTAAATAATTGCTGCTTTAAAAATGCGGGCATTTTTTTACAAAGTTCCTCACCTCAGGCTTGTCACAGGCTATTACATTTAACCCATTGTATTAACTATATAACATTAATAATTACATCTAACAATCTAACGAAACTCTTTTCATAGAGCCTCCTCATAGCCTTTTCATAGAGCCTCCATCAGTTTATAATTTGGCACCTGCCAATGCTTCTTCAGTGTGAAAGGCAGAGGACTATTTTTTTTAAAACACATCCTTTCTTGTTCTTCACCTTTCTTACAGTCAAGCACAGGGCAATAACTAGGGTGGTGAGCCAGTTCCTCACCGCACAGCGGATATGCAGAGTGTGGATGAGAAACATTGATCTTGCAAAGAGTAGAGAGATTGGGTTGGGAGATATTTTGAGACAAGCGAAGAGATGTATGTTGGTGTAGTTTGGTTAATGGCCTTGTGTGTGAGTAAAAGTATTTTATATTGGATACAGTAGAATACAGTTAACCAATGGAGGGACTGACAGAGTGGATCCGCAGACGTACATCTAGCGAGGAAGAGAAGCATTGCAGCTGCATCCAGAATGGATTGTAGTGGTGAGAGTCTCTTTTTGGTAAGACCAGTAAGAAGGCTGTTGCAATAATCAAAGCATGAGAAAATTAGTGCATGGATTACAGTTTTTGCAGTGTCTTTTATAAGGTATGTTTGGCTTAATGGGAATAAAATAGACACTACTGTGTGGTCATGTGTAATGTGTGTAAGGGGCTCTACTGTGCGATGTAATGTGAAATGGACACTACTGTGTGGTGTAATGTGAACTGGTACTATTCTGTGGCCACGCCCCTTGCCCACAAAGTCACGGCCCTATAGTTTTATTCATGTTACATATATATGGTGGTGGGGGGGGGGGGGGGCTGACCAATTATCTTTCTGGCGCAGGGCACCAAAAAGACACTGGTCAATACAGCTTATAAAGCATGTCATTTAAGCAATCTCGCGCTTATCATGTATAAAAACTGTGTTTTTCTTTCTAGCGGTTTGATATATGATTTTGCAAACCACAATTTCCTACATTTAACCATTTGTATCTGTTCCATTTGGAAAGCTGGGATTGAGGTTTCAGATCTGGGGGTTTAATTTCACAATATTTGAAGTGGCCTTTAGTAAATTGTTTACTAATCATGTATAAAAATGTCAAACCCCATTGAGCTTGGTAAAGCCGCATCTTAGTAAATTTCCCCAGTGTTTTTGCCTGTCATGTACAACCTGCAAGCCTTTTTGTACACTTATGCTATAATGCCAAGCCAACATGGGTTAAAATTAATATTTGAAATCATACATAAACGTTAAGGCACAGCCTAATAAACAGATAAATATTGCAAGCTGATGCTGTTTGGCAGCATTTTAACTTTAATGATAAAAAAAAAATTTCTTTCATATCATAGCACGGAATATAAATAATCAAATATTGGAAAAAGATTAGAGGAGTTGCAATTACAAACACAACAATATAACCCTTTACTGCATTTTTATAATATCATAACAATCTGACAGCTATTATATATATTACTCAACACTGAAGCTTTAAAAAAAAGAATGCAATAACAAAGCAGGGGTTAAGAGTCAAACAAAACAACTATATATTGTCAACAAGAGACTTTATAGCTTCCAAGCAATAAATCATAAAAATGTTCCTATTTCAAAACCTTTAAGATAAGAGAGTTAGGAATCAAATCAATTTAGTTTCTTTATGCAGGTTCCAATCTCCTTTACCAGGGACAAACAGGCTGTCCTTGTCAAAGCATTTCAATGTGAACGACCGAAGGAAAAAAAAAAGTATTATCTTATAAAGACCATCTATGTCTTTTCACGGCATACTTTGATTAAACTGAGATGTCCAAAACAACAGCAACTTTGTTTGAACAATAAAAACATTGTGTATGCTCTTGAAGCCTTGACACAGGATAGTACCGTGCCTAGCCATTTGCATTTAGTAACAGCAGATGTACAATACTGTGGGTGTATGACACTTGTGGACTCATTTAAAGGCTTTCGCAGTAAGAATTGTCTACTTTCATTACCAAATATTCAACAGTATGCAATTTCTGTATTTGTTGTACAACTGTATAGTTTTGTTTTTTAATTGTGCACAGAAATTAACACATGCGTGTACACTCATACAGCACACACACATGTAAAATCGATCCTTATATTTGGAGAGTAATGCTGTCAATTTCAAATTTGAACCTTTTTTTATGGGGAACACACTAAACCTCTGATTTACATGACCTACCTAATAGCTCTCTTGATTTTACATTATTATTGTGCTTTTCAGTGTGATCACCCATTTTGTTAAGATACTGTAGATATATTGGGCCTAATTCATGTTTGGAAGGAATTGCAATTGCAATTCTGCGTCATTAAAATTCCAATGCAACAGGTGGCCTCTGCAGGAGGTAGACGCCTCCTGTTAGCATTTCCAAGATCCGAGTGCTGTGTCTGTGATGCAGCCTTGGATCACCATCAAGACCATCATGACCATCAGTCGTGGTTCACAATGGTTTTGGGCACTGGCTAGCCTATGTAAGCTGAAGCTTACTCAGGCTGGCCATCAGATCCAATAATGCAGACCCTGGACCCTTAAAGTCTTCAAAATAGGGACGATACGCCCCCATTTTAAAGAATGGGGCTGGGTGCTGCCCCCACGCCTCCCCCCAAATGCAGCAGCAATATCAATCATGCTGCGGCTGATAGGGCTGTGAGCGATATCATAAGACTCATTCTGCTCATGGGCAGAACGAGTCTTGCAACCAATCAGGTTTGTGTACAAATATGAGTTAGGCCCATAGTAAATAAACCATGGAACAATCAGTTCGCTTCACCACATAATTAATCATAGTTCACAAACTTTATGTATAAATACAGTCTCATTTGATTTAAAACATACCTAACTGTAACAGGACCCAGAGCTAGTTAATTTCCAAAGAAAGGATTAACCAAATAATGCTCAAAATAAAGTCAAGTAAAATGTAGTTTGTTTAGAACAGGTTGTCCTCCAAATTGAGCATTTGACTGAAAAAGAAGAAAGGCAATGGTTTGGGTGGTCACATAGAGGAATATGAAACCTCAAAAAAGAGCCCTGGTGGGCCTGCTGAGCATAGAAACCTTGAGGGCATATGAAACACTGATCACTCAGGAAGATGGCCCATGAGGGGGTAAATTCACCATGGAAAGTGAAGACAGAAGTCCTGAGATTGTTCCTTTGAAGAAGGCCAGCTATCCAGGCAGGGGCGTGACTAGAAATTTTTCTCCCCCAAGCCAAAACATCAAAACATACTCTGGCTCCCCCCCCCCCATAATTGCCACTAGCAAAGTGATGAATATACGTGTGACACAAAAAGGGTGTGTGGCCTTGCTGAAATGGGTGTGGCTTTGCTTAAAGGGGTGTGGTATTCCAGGAAAAGACTACCTTATACCCCAGTTTTGCAACCTGCACGCCCATACATTGGCCACCACAGGAAAAAATAATAATCCTGATTCATGCCTCTTACATTATTAGTCATTTTTCCTCCTTATAGTAATGCCCAGTATACATTATGCCACATACTGTAATGGCCCTTAGACATTATGCCACGCACAGTAATGCCCATTACACAATATGCCACATACCGTAATTCCCCTGACACATTATGCCACACACCGTAATGCCTGTGACACATTATGCCACCCATCGCAATGCCTGTTGTACATTATGCCATATACTGCAATGACCGAGACATTATAGGACATACAATGCCTGTGATATAATACACCACACACTGCAATGTCCGTGATGCACTATGACACACACCGCAATGTCCGTAATACATTATACCACACACCACAATGTCCGTGATACATTATGCCACACACTGCAATGTCCATTACACATTAAGCCCCACAGTAAGGCTTCAAATTACTTTTAAATTACCTGCTCATTGCCAGGGGTTTCATGCTCTTTGTTCCATGCACGGTGTCAGGGGTTTTCATGCTCAGGGTGTCGTGCTCATTGCCAGGGGTTTCATGTGCTAGGTGTTATGCTTGTTGCTAGGGGTATCATGTGCTGGGTGTCAAGCTCATTGCCAGGGTGTAATATTCGTTGCCAGGGGTTTCATGCACTTGGTGTCATGCTTGTTGCTAGGGGGCAATGCTTGTTTCCAGGGATTTCATGAGCTGGGAGTCGTGCTTGTTACCAGGGGGTAATACTTGTTGCTAGGGCTGTGCCCCCAGTGCCACATATGCCCCCAGTGCCAGATATTTCCCCACAGTGCAAGATAAAAATATGCCCCCATAGTGCCAGAAACACATATGCCACCAGTGCCACATATGCCCCCACAGTACTAGATACACATATGCCCCAGTGCCAAATATGCCCCCCAGTGCCAGAAACACATATGCACCCAGTGCCCCATATGCCTCCCTCAGTGCCAGCTACACATATGCCCCCAGTGCCAAATATGTCCCCCCCATTGCCAGCTACATACCCTCCCTTCACTGCTGTGCTGTCCAGGAAGGAGGGTAGTGGTGCAGTCCGGGAAGGAGCTGGAGGGCACAGCGCGTGCCTCTCCCAGAGCCGTAACTAAGGGGGGGCTAGGGGGGCATGTGACCTGGGCGCCGGATTGGAGGGGGCGCCGCAATGCTTACACCCCCTCCGAGTCCCGATGCGCACAGGTCCCTTCGCAGGAGCAGCACAAAGCAGTCCAGGCTGTGTGTGATGAAACTGAAAATAAACTACAGCTCCCAGAAGCCCTTGCTGCGGGAGCTGTGGTTTACTTTCAGTTTCTTCTATGCTGACTGTCATGTGCTGCCTGTAGTGTTGTGCCCTAAGATGGGGCACATGGAACAAGTTACCCCAGCCCCCCTGCTGCCTTTGATAATCGCAGCAGTGCACTATTGCACTGCTGAGCAGGAAACATGAATGGTCCGAAAAGGGGGCGGAGCTACACGGCACTTTACTCAGTACCAGGCCAGCCAGCACCATCGAAAAGAGGAGGGGAGAGGATCAGCAGCAGCAGCACACACCAAAGCCTAAATAGTGAGTGTGACACTGTATGTGTGTGCAACTACTATATGTGTGTGTGTATGAATGTGTTGTGCATGTGTGTGACTGTATGTGAATAGGTGTGTCACTACATATCTGTATGCGTGCTTGTGTGTCACTGTATGTATGTATGTATGTGTGACTATGTATGTATACAGGACAGTGTGTGACTATGTACGTGAGTGAATTTAATGTATGCGTGCGTGTATGTGTTTAGATGTGTGACAGTATGTATGTGTGTGATTTTACATATGTATCAATGTATGGGGTATTATTTCCTTGTTTACTTCATCTATAGCCCAAATGTCTAACTAAGGGGGTCATTCCGAGTTGATCGCACGTAGCAATCAACTAGACGCCGCCTATGGGGGAGTGTATTTTAGCATAGCAGGGTTGTGATCACTTGTGCAGCCCTGCTATGCTAAAAAAGTTTTGTGTAAAACAAGACCAGCCCTAGACCTACTTACCCTGTGCGAGGGATCTAGCGATGAAGGTACCGGAATTGACATCAGACATCCGCCCTCCAAACGCCTGGATACACCTGCGTTCAGATCTCCACGTCTGGGAAACGGTGAGTTGACCCCCCGGAACGCCTTCCTCCTGTCAATCATCTTGCGGTCGCCGCTGCGACCGCTTTCTTAGTATGCGGTGTCGCTGCCCGGAGACTGCCATCACCAGGCAATGACGCGCCTGCACAATGCGGCCGCCGCACACGCGCAGTTCTGAACCGTTCGCACCGCTGCAATGAACCGCAGCGTGCAAACGGGTCGAAAATGACCCCCTGAGTCCAGCTAAATGTCTAGAAAAGAAGCTATATAGCAGCTACCAGCCCTTTGCTCTCATGGAGTATATATGGGTTGGCATTACGTGGCCGATGCACGGTCAGCATACCGACGCCAGGATCCCGGCCACCAGAATGCCGTCAGGGGTGAGTGTAAAAAAGCCCCTTGTGGGCTCGCTGCGCTCGCCACAGTTTCTATTCCCACTCTGTGGGTGTCGTGGACACCAATGAGTGGAAATAGCCCGTTAGCTGGTACTGGCTGATGGCATTGTCAGTCTTCGCACAGAGTTACAAGTGGTGGTGGTGGTGGTGGTGGGTTGGTTGTCTGTGCGTGTGTGTGTGTGTGTGTTTGTGTGTGGGGCGCCGGATTACTGTTTTGCCCCGGGTGACAAGAATCCTAGTTTCGGCCCTGGCCTCTCCTGTGTGTCTGGTGGCGTGTCTGTCAAATGAAGTGTCGGTTCGTGAGCCAATCAGAGCTCGCAGACTGGCAGCTGCGACTCCTGATTGGCTGCTGGTCCATGATCTCTGATTGGCTCATGAACCGGCACTTCATTTGACAGACATGCCGCCGCCGCCCGCCAAGAGGGACTCAGGAGAGGTGCGCGCTGTGCCTTCTGGTTCCTTCATAGTTAGTAAGGTTGAAAAAGAGGTAAAATGCCCATCGGATTCAACCTGTATTCTGTGTTAAAATGTTCATATTATAATGCACCTGCTGAAGTAATGGTTTATCACCAATTGACAACTATGATTGTTACCACTCCCAGATATTAATGTCACTATGTTAAAAGCTATAACCCTGGATACTTTTTACAGTTAAAAATTTGTCTGGTCCATTCTTAAATGCATTGACATAGTAACATAGTAACATAGTAACATAGTATTTGAGGTTGAATAGAGGCAAAATGCCCATCGTGTTCAACCTGCTTTAAGTTGTGATGAATCTACATACATGCTAAATAATGTTTTATGACTAGTTAGCTATTATAACTCATGTTACCCCCGGATTAACCACATTGATATTTTAAGTATTATAACCTTGGATAGCTTTTTCATTCAGAAATGTATCCATTCCTTTTTTAAATCCAATTACAGAGTCCGCCATTATCACCTTCCCTGGTAGGGAATTCCACATCCTCATTACCCTAACAGTGAAGAACCCTTTCCTCCGTTGCGTTCGGAACTTTCTCTCCTCCAGTCGCAGCGAGTGCCCACGTGTCCTAAACTGTGTTCTTTTAATAAATAATTCCTCTGATAACTCTTTGTGATGTCCCTTTACATATTTGAAGATATTAATAATATCTCCTCTTAGGCGCCTCTTTTCTAGTGTATACATATTCAGCCTAGTAAGTCTTTCCTTATAGTCCAGTCCTTCTAGGCCTTTAATTAATTTAGTAGCTCGCCTTTCAACACTTTTGAGTTCACTGATGTCTTTTTTATACAATGGTGCCCAAAACTGAACACAATATTCCAGGTGCGGACGTACCAATGCCTTATACAGCGGCATGATTACATCCGAGTCCCTTGTCTCAATTCCCCTTTTTATGCACGCTAGCACCTTACTTGCCTTCTTTACTGCGTTTTGACATTGTGTACGGTTAGTAAGCCTATTATCAATGAATACACCCAAATATTTTTCCAACTCTGTTTCCCCTAGGCGTTCCCCATTTAATATGTAGGATGCAAGTTTGTTTTTAGTCCCAAAATGCATAACCTTGCATTTGTCTGTATTGAACCTCATTTTCCATTTAGACGCTCAGAGTTCAAGTTTAGATAGATCATTCTGCAAGGACTCCACATCCAATTCTGAATTAATTACCTTACACAGTTTAGTATCATCTGCAAAGATTTACACTGTGCTTTCCAGGCCTATTTCTAGGTCATTGATAAATATGTTGAACAGTAGTGGTACGAGTACGGACCCTTGTTGTATTCAGCTGACTACTGGGGACCAGATTGAGGACTTCCCGTTGACCACTACTCGCTGTACCCTGCTATCCAGCCAGCTGCTTATCCATGTGCAAATAGTTTTTCCTAGGCCAATCTCCTTTAATTTGATCATCAGTCTCCTGTGAGGAACCGTATCGAAGGCTTTTGCAAAATCTAGGAACACCACATCCACTGCTTTTCCTTGATCAAGATTATTGCTCACTTCCTTGTAGAAGCTAATTAAGTTAGTTTGACACGACCTGTCCCTCACAAACCCATGCTGGTTCTTGCTAATAATCCTAGCGGACTTTAGATACTCCTGTATGAGGTCCCTTAGAATTCCTTCCAATATTTTCCCACTATAGATGTCAAACTAACTGGTCTGTAGTTTCCCGGAAGATTTTTGGATCCCTTTTTAAATAATGGCACTACCTCAGCTATACGCCAATCCTTCGGTACAATGCCAGATCTAATTGAACTATTGAAAATCAAGTATAGAGGTCGTGCTAGTTGTGAACTAAGCTCCATAAGAACCCTCGGGTGAAGTCCATCAGGACCAGGTGATTTATTAATCTTAATTTTGCTTGGTCTCTCCCGGACTACTTCTTCGCTTAAACAAGTATCTAACCATGAATCATTACTGTCACAATTGTTATGCACTACTCCCACCATCAATTCTTTACTGGTGAATACTGCTGAAAATAATTTGTTCAGTATTTCCGCTTTTATTTCATCATCATTTTCAATTCTCCTAATTCATCTTTTAATGGACCTGTATTCTCCTTTTTTAACCTTTTACCGTTTATGTATTTAAAAAACTTTTTAGGATTGGTTTTACTCTCTATAGCGATTTGCTTTTCATTTTCCATTTTAGCTGCTCTTACTGCTTTTTTTGTGTTTCTTATTACACTCCTTGTAATACTTGAAAGACTCCTCCTTTCCATTAGATTTAAATGCTTTGAAAGCCCGCTTTTTTATCCATTTCTGCCTTAACCTTCATGTTTAGCCACATCGGTTTGAGTTTAATACTCCTGCGTTTACTGCCCATGGGAATAAATTTATGAATATTGCTATCCAGCAACCCTTTTAAAACATCCCACATTTCCGAAGTGTTCTTGTTATTAAACAGAACCTCTCACTCTATGTCGTTAAGTGCACATCTCAGCATACTGAAATTAGCCTTCCTAAAGTTAAAAGTTTTGGTGGAAACCCTGTAGCTATGTTTCCTAAAACTGATGTTGAATGTGATCATATAGTGATCACTGTTACCCAAAGTCTCCCCAACTTAAGTGTTTGATATAATGTCCACATTATTAGTAATTACTAGATCCAGGGTAGTTTTACCCCTAGTTGGGTCCTCGACTAATTGAGACAAGTAGTGATCCCTAAACATATTTAAGAACCTGCTGCCCCTCGCTTTAGCACATGAATCGTTACTCCAGTTTATATCCGGGTAATTAAAATCCCCAATGACAAGGATGTCCCCCAATCCCGCAGCTGTTTTGATTTGCTGCAATAATTGTTCTTCCTCATGTATGCTAATATCTGGCTGTTTGTAGCATGTGCCTATGATTAGTTTTTTTGCATCAATTTCCCCACTTGAGATTTCTACCCATAGTGTCTCCACATTATCGCCAGTCTCCTCATAAATAACCTCCTTTAGGTATGGTTTAAGTGATGGTTTAACATAAAGACATACACCTCCTCCTCTTTTGTTAGCCCTGTCCCTCCTAAAAAGAGAATACCCCTCCAAGTTAGCAGCCCAGTCGTGAGAGTCGTCCCACCATGTTTCCGTAATACCTATAATGTCATACTCAGCCTTTGATGCTAACAATTTCAATTCCCACATTTTACCTGCTAGACTTCTTGCGTTTGCAAGCATACATTTTAGTTTATCGGTTCCTTTATTTGTTTGTTTTCCTAAAGATTTCCCATCCTGATTAACTAGTGCATCCGTAGAGTTACTGATACAGACTGTCCTTATCGCTCCCTCTCCAACCCCACCGTACTTATTATTGCCCACCTTACTTTTCTCTTTGGTCAACCCAATGTTCCCGTCTAAAATCACCGCCCTGACATAAGTATTTTCCCTTAAGTCCCGTACAACATTTTCTATAGTCTGTAATGATGACACATAATTGTTATTATTTAAAGCTTTAGCAATACCTTTCTTAACACCCTTAATAGAGTCTGCTGTTATTACCTTCTCTGGCAGGGAGTTCCAAATCTTTATTGCCCTTACCGTGAAGAACCCTTTCCAACGTTGTGTACGGAATTTTCTCTCCTCTAGCCTCAGCAAGTGCCCACGTGTCCTATACAGAGTTCTTTTAATAAACAAATCCCCTGCTAACTCCTTGTAATGACCCTCTACATATTTGAAGATATTAATAATATCTCCTCTTAGACGCCTCTTTTCAAGTGTATACATAATAAACCTAGCAAGCATTTCCTCGTACTCCAGTGTCTCTAACCCTTTAATCAATTTGGTAGCTCGCCTTTGAACTCTTTCTAGTTCCCAGATATCTTTTTTATAATATGGTGCCCAAAACTAAACACAATATTCAAGTTGTGGACGTACCATTGATTTGTACAGTGGCAGGATTACATCCTTTTCCCTTGTCTCAATGCCCCGTTTTATGCATGCATTTTGATATTGTGTACTGTTATTAAGCCTATTATCTATGAGCATGCCCAAATCTTTTTCCCGGACAGTTACCCCTATATTTTCCCCATTAAGAGTATAGGATGCATGTGTGTTTTTTGTCCCAAAATACATAACTTTGTATTTTTCTACATTGAACCTTTCCCCATTTAGACGCCCAGGTTTCAAGTTTAAACAAGTCATTCTTTCTGACTTAATTACCTTTCACAGTTGAGTATCATCTGCAAATATTGACACTGTGCTTTCCAGGCCTATTCCTAGATCATTGATAAATATACTGAATAGTAGCGAGCCAAGTACGGACCCTTGTGGTATTCCGCTGACTACTGGTGCCCAGCTGGAAAACATTCCGTTGACCACTACTTGTTGTACTTTGTTATCCAGCCAATTACCTATCCATGAATAAATAGTATATCCTAGGCCAAGTTCCCTCAATTTGATGATCAGTCTCCACATCCACTGATTTTCCCTGGTCAAGATTCTCGCTCACTTCCTCGTAGAAGCTAATTAAGTTAGTTTGACATTATCTGCCCCTTACAAACCCATGCTGACTTTTGCTAATAATCTTATTAACCTGCAGATAATCCTCTATGCTATCCCTCAAAATTACTTCCAATATTTTACCCACTATAGAGGTAAAACCAACGGATCTATAGTTACCAGGATTATTTTTAGTTCCCTTTTTAAATAATGGCACTACCTCAGCTATGTGCCAATCCTTTGGTACCATGCCTAATATAATTGAACTATGGAAAATCAAGTAAAGTGGTTTTGCTAGTTGCGACCTAAGCTCCATAATAACCCTCGGATGAAAACCATCTGGGCCTGGTGATTTATTAATCTTTATGTTGCTTAGTCTCTCCAGGACTACTTCCTCACTTAAACAAGCATCAAACCAAGAGTCATTACCTTCACTATCGTTATGCACTACACTCACCGTCTGATCCTCCCTGGTGAATATGGAGGAAAAAAATTGTTCAGTATTTCTTTTATTTTATCATCGTTTATCAAAGCTCCCAATTCATTTTTTAATGGGCCTACATTCTCCTTCTTTAACTTTTTACTGTTTATGTATTTATAAAACTTTGTAGGATTGGTTTTACTCTCTATAGTGATTTGCTTTTCGTTTACAATTTTAGCTGCCCCTATTACTTTTTAGCATTTTTTATTGCATTCCTTATAATACTGGAATGACTCCTCCCCTTCATTAGATTTAAATATTTTTAAAGCATGCCTCTTTTTAGCCATTGCTTCTTTGACCTCCTTTTTAAGCCACATAGGCTTATGTTTAGTACTCCTTCATTTACTGCTCATGGGAATGAATTTGTGACTATTGCTATCAAGCAACCCTTTTAAAGCTACCCACATTTCCGATGTATCTTTACCATGAAACAAAGCTTCCTAGTCAATGTCGTTTAGTGCCTGTCTCAGCATATCGATGTTAGCTTTCCTAAAGTTAAATGTTTTAGTTGTCCCTTATAGCTATGCTTCTTGAAACTGATATCAAAAGTGATCATATAGTGGTCACTGTTTCCCAAGGTCTCCTCAACTTTAGTGTTTGATATAATGTCCACATTATTGGTAATAACTAGGTCCAGGATAGTTTTACCTCTAGTTGGGTGCTCGACTAATTGAGACAAGTATTGACCCTTTAATGTATTTAAGAATCTGCTGCTCCTAGTTTTTACACATGAATCGTTACTCCAATTTATATCCAGATAATTAAAATCCCCTAAAACTAGGATGTCCCCCATTCCCACAGCTTTTTCAATTTGCATTAAAAATAGTTCCTAGTCATGTATAGTTACATAGTGAGGTTGAAATGAGGCAAACTGCCCATGAAAAGAGGCAAAATTCCTTCCCTTCGCTAGACCTGTGTATGGGTTTGTGTGTATGTGGGGTGGAATGGTTACCAGCTTAAATCTTGCCAACAGCACCAAGTCTCTGCAGCAATTAGTGGCGGCACCCCCGCTGCCCTGTGCCTCCACGCCAACGCAGTGACTGTGGGGACTGTAGTTACGCCACTGCATGCAGGACAATACAAGACAACCATTGGCAAAGGTCATCCTTGAGTGTGACATTACAGAGCTTCTCCATGTGCCTGGAGGAGATTATGTCTAATTCAATGACATTCAGGTTATCAGCAGCAGCAAGAGCACCTAAATCTGGGGAGTGAGCATGTGATAAGGCGTCAGCAACATGAAGGTTTGTAAACCACCAAAAGGTGGTCCCTTTGAAGCTTGAGCAAGAAACACTGAGTTTTTGGTGAGGCAGAATGCAGGAGTTGTGGAGAATGGAAATCAGGTGTTGGTGGTCAGTTTTAACTAGCACTGGATGCCAATAGCTGAACTCATGAAACATTTGATAAGCAAGGACTAAAGGCAACAATTTCTTTTCAATATGAGTGTAATACAACTCAGTAAGGGTTCTATGGGTTTGTTATGCTGCAGGCAGACAGAACAAAGGCCATACTGGGAGGCACTGGCGTCGATCATAACAGGAACATGTCATCAGCTTTAGGCTTGGACCTGCACCTGTGTGCAAAATTATGCATTGCAGCATTTGATGAAAGCATGATATTTGTGATGTTCATGGGAATGGATATGCCAAAATTCACACAGCATTTTTTGCTGCACATATTACCAAAGGTCATATACAGTGTATCAGACTTTCTTTTAAACTTCATTTCATTTTTATTGGACTGCTAATGCAGCATGCATATTTGCATAGCAGTGTCCACTTGGAATTCCTTCTCACGTAGTGCATGAGTAACATTAACATAAGTTCCACACACAATCCTTTCCCCGATGAGCTCACTTTCATGCCGACAAGCAGGGAGTATTCCTACTCTTGGCTTGTCACCGAGCTCGCAAGAGGCCTGTTGTGCTCGCCCCCCCCCCCCCCCCCCCCCCGACAGCATTCTGCCACTGGGAACCCGCGGTTGGTATGCTGACCGCCACAATCCCCAGCAGCAGTAGAGCATACCCAACCCACATAACCACTAGTAGTGTCAATTTGGCAGCTTATGACTGGATACTCTCAGAGGGTGTCTGCACAGTAGTGTTAAATGTATGAATGTAGAGTTGTGCACATGACCATTTTTGCTGGTTTGGGCTCTAATTCATATTCCAATTTTGGTTTTGCAAAATGTTTTTGACTGGTTTTGGTTTTGCATTCTTTTAAAAAGTATTCACAAAAGAAGCTAAAATCACATAATTTGTGCTTTTTTTTGTTTGTAGAGCATTACTAATAACAATAACATTTAATTTCCAGTAATTTTCACTACATTTTAACCACCTCACAGCTCACAATACTGTTTTCATCCAGTTTATACCAAAAGGCTGCACTGAGTTATCCGGCTGAGTAAGCTAAGTGACTGTGAGGTGAGGCCTAGTGGCAAAAAGAAAATAGTTGAAGGATTAAAAAATGATTGATTAATTGATCATGGAAGGCAACAGTATGGTCCACTTTATCCATATTGATGAACTCAACATATACAAGTTGTACAATTAAAAAGAGCAATTATTTGTAACTTTTTTCACAAATGACAACTCACAGTGGTAATTCACCCCACTTATATTTAATATGTGAACACTATAAGAAGAAGAAGAAGAATTAAAAAAAAGATTGATTGATTGATTGATTGATTGATTGATTGATCGATTGGTGTAGGCCAGGCATGTCCAAACTGCGGCCCTCCAGCTGTTGAGAAACTACACATACCAGCATGCTCTGACACAACTTTTGCATTCTCTGACAGCAAAACTGTGTCAGGGCATGCTGGGATATGTAGTTTCACAACAGCTGGAGGGCCGCAGTTTGGACATGTTTGGTGTAGGCATTGGCAATTGTATGGTCCACTAGGGAAGACACTGATGTGAATGATTTTTTTTCCCTGTGAGATCTAATAGCAAAAAACAATTAAAATTAATAAAAAAAGATTAATTGAGTGATGGAAGAAGACAACTGTATTGTCCATAATCTCTGTGAAGTGAGGCCTAGCGGCAAAAAGACAATAAGAGAATAAGACACTAATGCTCCCCAAAAATGCAGCCCATAATGATAATAGAGCTACTGTATAACTAATAAAAAATATCTACAGAATGCAAAAAGGACGATCCCTAATGCCCCCAAAACACAGCCCATTTTGAAAAGAAAAGTGGTGCAAGATGGAATTGTCCTTGGCCCTCCCATCCACTTTTATGTTTGATATTAAAAAGGACATGCACAGTTTAACAAACTATGCACTTCAGTGACATGGACTGCCACCTTTGTGGCTGAAGAGATTAATTTGTTTGTGCCCCTACAAATCAGCTTTTTGGAAGGACTACCTCCAACCACTGATGAGGAGGTTGATGATGCAGGTGTTAATTACATTATAATCTTGTAAAATAAATGTCATGATCTCGCAACAAATGACCTAACATGGAGGAAGAGCCCAGATGTCTAACATTCTTACATTTACTAACTTTGGCCTCACAAAGGGAGCAGATGCATTCACAAACATTGTCAGTATTTGGGTAAAAATAATTCCATACCCAAAAGGTGGCTTTTTTGGTCATGCTTAGGTATCACAATGATTTTCTTTTATCACAGGCAAGAACTGCAGCCACTGGTGGCTGACTTACACAAACAACATCCTCATCTTCAGTGTCAGATCATAGTAGTACACACATATCCCCTTCATCCTGTTTCACTTTCACACAACCATCCCCAATTTCTAATAAGTCCTCATCACCATCTGTACTTGTACTGCTCCCCACATGTGCAGATTGTGCAGAAATGGACAGTGTGAGAAATGTCAGACTCACATATAGCTAATGTGGACATCCCTAGACTATCCTCAGGGATGTGTGATGATTCGGAACATACAGTTTGATCTACTGCCTTAGTGGTTTCTATTTTTTTACACCACTAGCCTCTGAGTGAAAAGCTTTTGCAGTGAGGCAGAAGAAGATGCCTCACTGATAGTTTCAGAACCTCCACTCATAAATAAAGTCCAGGGCCTAAGCCTTTCCTTGCCACTGCGTGTGGTGAAAGGCATGTTGTCAGTTTTAGAGATGAGCGGGTTCGGTTTTACTCGGTTTTACTCTGATTTACTCGGTTCTCAAAACGGCATCTTATTGGCTCACGGATGTCACGTGTTTTGGATATCCAATAAGAAAAATCCGGATAAAACCGAACTGGCGTTAATTCTGGTGTTATATCCGAACCCGCTCATCTCTAGTTTTATGTCATTCTTTTTTCTGCACTAAACATTCCTTTTTATAGAGGTGTTTTAGTTTTTGTGTTTACCCCTGTAAAATATAGGTTTTTTGTACTTCATGTGCCCTGATTTTTTCGAACCCTCTACACCCTTGAGCATCGGCTTTAGATGGTGTTGAATGATTATCTTGACTGGTTGCAGCAGTTGCAGTAATAGTATTTGGGTGCTGGTCCAGCTCTCCTCTAAACTGACCATTATCCACTTTTTAATTGGCAGCTCAGCTCATATTGTGTGGAGTGAGACCTGTTTTATACACAAGCACTAGGGTACAGCATACTGAGAGGCAGTGTGCAGAACAGAACAAACTACTGTAATTATACAACATTTTTTTTATTCTTATTTTTAACTGAAAGCTCGGCTCACACTGTGGATTGAGACTACTTTTACACACGTGCACTGGGGTACTTCAGTGTACTGGGGTGCAATGCACAGTACAAACCAATAAAAAATGTTTTACTTTTCTTGCTGATAAATATGGAGTTACACTGTGTGAACAAAGTGGCTGGAGCCTTCAGCACCATTGTGGTGGAGTTAGACTAAGGGGACTGGACACAGCTTGTGGATGGACACAGCCACTTAGTGGGACATTGTGACAACTCAGTCACATAGATGGACACAGTGACAGCACAGCACCCTAGATGGACATAATGACAACACAGCCCCTTAGATGGACACAGGGACAGCAGCACAGCCCCTTAGATGGACACAGAAACAGCAGCACAGCCCCTTAGAAGGACACAGTGAAAGCAGTAAAGCCCCTTAGATCGACACAGTGATAGCAGCACAGCCCCTTAGATGGACATAGTGACACCAGCAAAGCCTCTTATGGATACAGTGACAGCACTTGTATTCCAAACAGCCACTTGGATGCACACCGCAGAACAGAGCGCAGAATACAGCAGCATGACTGGAGTGAAATGGTGCTGTGTCAAGGCTGCGGCCTCCTTATATCAAATCCAAAATCCGCAAGAATACGATGCTTTGAGGATGATATTTTGCCTCGATCTGGAATCCAAGTCTGAAGGGAACACCCGGGTTGCTGCTTAGAGTGACTCAGATCCCGGAAGTTCGGAGCAGTTCAGATTCAAAGTAATTTGAACTGCTCATCTTTAGTTTAATGCCTGTCTATCTATTATAACATTTGTCACTGGTGAACATATCTCATCAAACTTTTTATTTGTGTCTCTGGATCCTCTTGATCCTCTCCCTCTGAATAGACAGATTTGTCTGCTTTGTCTACAGCTTTAGTCCAAGAGAGGTTCAGCAAGGTACAGTATATGCTTGTACATTTTTTGACTTGTCTAAGACCAGCACAGTTTTATACCTTGTGCCATCACAGCTAGACTTCTGACACTATGTAAAGTGGCTTCTGTGCAAAAAATCATAGGACCCCGGAGAGCTGTATTAGTGTGTCTTTACTCCCTGCAAGTTATTCTAAGCATTGGCTGCAGCAGCACTTCCTGTATAACTAAAAACTTCCTGTTTCACAAACACTTCCTCTATGACAAGTGAATAGCAATACTGCAATCTACATACTGTAAAGTTTATATATACACCAGTGATTTGGGGCAGTGAATGTAGTGCAATGATGAAGTGATATGATATAGTACAGTGATATAGTGCAATGTATGGGGATGCACAGGGGGGCATGTAGAGGAACACGCTGCTGGGGGGGACATGTGACGCTTAGGGTATTTGGGGCACATAGGGGAATATTGCCCAAAAGTGTCCCCTATTTTTCAACATTTTTGATAATCTGATTATTTTAGTCTGACAGGGTTTGTTTGTTTTGTTTTTGAAAGGGGGGGGGGGGTTTGGGCGCCAAATTACTGCCTGCCCCAGGTGATGAAAATCCTAGTTTCGGCCGCATTGTATTAACACATCATTCATGATTCTGCAGGTTTTATGGTAGAATCCATGAAAGACCTGGGTTCCATGGCTGCGGGAATTTCTTCCATGTCTGTTTCAGCTCGTCGGGGACTGTGGATACGCCAGTGGTCAGCCGACGCGGAATCCAGAAGAAGTGTGGAGTCGCTACCCTATACAGGTCAGGCTCTAGATGCGTGGATATCCACAGCTACAGCGGGTAAATCTCAGTTTCTTCCCTCAGCAGCACCTGCTCCGAAGAAATCCTTCTCCTCAGCTGCACAGCAGTCCTTTCGGTCTAACAAGCCTAGAAAGGCCAGATCATCCAATACCTTCTTTAGGGGAGGTAGGGTTAAGTCCAAGAAACCTGCCGCTGCAGGTTCCCAGGAACAAAAGCCTGCTTCAGGTACCCCTAAGTCCTCTGCATGACAATGGACTGCACACCCCGGGGGTGGGGCCTGTGAGAGCGAGACTCAGACAGTTCTGTCATGTCTGTGTATCGTCCGGCCTGGATCCCTGGGTAGTAGATATTGTGTCTCAGGGATACAGGTTGGAATTTCAAAGACTCCCTCATCGTTTTTTCAAGTCGGGCTTACCAACTCTGTTGGAGGACAGCACAGTGCTTCAGGACGCTGTCCAAAAGCTGGTGGAGGCACAAGTCAATGTGCCTGTGCCACCTCACATGCTGACCAAAGGTTACTATTCAAACCTTTTCGTGGTACCAAAACCGTATGGTTTGGTCAGGCCCATTCGGAATATAAAAGCATTGAACCCCTTTCTGAAGGAGTTCAAGTTCAAGATGGAGTCTCTAAGGGCGGTGATATCAGGTCTGGAAGAGGGGGAATTCCTGGTATCACTGGATATCAAGGATGCGTACCTTCACATTCCGATCTGGCTGCCACATCAGGCTTATCTCCGCTTCACATTGCTGGATTGTTATTTTCAGTTCCAGGCCCTGCCATTCGGCCACTCCACAGCACCAAGGGTGTTTACCAAGGTGATGGCAGAAATGATGATACTACTCCGCAAGCAGGGTGTGAACATCATTCCTTATCTGGACGATCTCCTGATAAAGGCATCGTCCAAGGAGAAGCTGCTGCAGTCCATTGTTCTCACAACGTGACTGCTCCAGAGTCATGGGTGGATTCTGAATTTTCCAAAGTCACATTTGGAACCAACCCAGAGATTGTCATTTCTGGGAATGATCCTGGATATGGAAGTGCAGTGGGTGTTTCTTCCGCGGGACAAGGTGTTGGTAATCCAATCCATGGTCCGGGATGTCTTGAAGCCACCCCGGGTGTCAGTTCATCAATGCATTCACCTACAAGGCTCTCCAGTACGGGAGGTTCCATGCTCAGCCCTTCCAATTGGATCTCCTGGACAAGTGGTTGGGATCTTACCTCCACATGCATCAGAGAATTCGTCTGTCGCCAAGGGCAAGGATTTCTCTCCTCTGGTGGCTCCAATTGCCTCACCTCCTAGAAGGCCGCAGGTTCGGGATTCAGGACTGGGTCCTGCTAACAATGGATGCGAGCCTCAGGGGCTGGGGAGCAGTCACTCAAGGAGTAAACTTCCAAGGACGGTGGTCAAGCCTGGAAGCCGGCCTGCCCATCAACATCCTGGAACTAAAATCCGTCTACAACGGTCTTCTTCAGGCAGCCCCTCTTCTGAGAAATCGCTCCATCCAAGTGCAGTCGGACAACGTAACAACAGTGGCTTACATAAACCGACAGGGCGGAATGAAGAGCTGAGCGGCAATGTCGGAGGTGACAAGAATACTCCTCAGGACAGAAAAACACGTGTTAGCGCTGTCAGCCAACTTCATTCCGGGAGCAGACAACTGGGAAGCAGACTTCCTCAGTAGACATGATCTCCATCCAGGAGAGTGGGGACTCCATCTGGAGGTGTTCAAGGAAATAACAGATCTTTGGGGATTGCCCCAAATAGACATGATGGCCTCTCATCTCAACAAGAAGCTTTGGCGTTATTGTTCCAGGTCGAGGGACCCACAGGCAGTGGCCACCCTGTGTTCCAGTCAGTGTACGTGTTTCCACCACTCCCACTCATCCCAAGAATCCTAAAGCTTATAAGGAGAACAAGGGTTCAAGCGATCCTCATTGCTCCAGACTGGCCAAGAAGGGCTTGGTACGCGGACCTTCTAAATCTACTGCAAGAAGAGACGAGGCCTCTTCCTCTTCAGGAGGACCTGCTGCAGCAGGAGCCATTCGCTTATCAAGACTTACCGCGGCTACATTTAGCATGGCATGGAAGGTGAGCGCCTGATACTTGCTCAGAAGGGCATTCCGAAGAAGGTTATTCCTACCCTCATACAGGCTAGGAAAGGGGTAATGTCTAAACATTACCATCGTATTTGGAAGAAATATGTCTCTTGGTGTGAGTCCAAGAAGTTTCCTACGGTGGAGTTTCAACTGGGACGTTTCCTCCTCTTCCTGCAAGCAGGTGTGTATATGGGTCTGAGGTTGGGATCTGTGAAGGTCCAGATTTCAGCCCTTTCCATTTTCTTTCAGAAACAATTGGCTGCCCTCCCTGAGGTTCAGACCTTTTTGAAGGGGGTACTGCATATCCAACCTCCCTTTGTACCACCTATGGCGCCTTGGGACCTTAACGTGGTGTTGCAGTTTCTCCAGTTGGATTGGTTTGAGCCTCTACAGGAGGTGGAGGTCAAATTTCTTACATGGAAGGCGGTCACTCTGTTGGCCTTGATTTCTGCTAGGCGTGTGTCCGAGCCGGGGGCTTTATCCTGTAAAAGCCCTTACTTGATCTTCCACGAAGATAGAGCTGAGCTCTGGACTCGTCAGCAGTTTCTTCCCGAAGGTTGTGTCGGCATTTCATATCAACCAACCTATTGTAGTGCCAGTGGCTACTGACTCCTCAATTACTTCAAAGTCCTTGGATGTCATGAGGTCTCTGAAGATATATGTGAAGGGAACTTCTCATCACAGAAAGTCGGACTCTCTGTTTGTCCTATATGATCCCAAGAAAATTGGGTGTCCTGCTTCTAATCAGACTATTTCTCGCTGGATTAGGTTCACTATCCAGCACGCTTATTCTACGGTAGGACTGCCGTGTCCAAAATCTGTTAAGGCCCACTCTACTCGTAAGGTGGGGTCTTCCTGGGCAGCTGCCCGGGGTGTCTCGGCAGCGCAACTTTGCCGAGCTGCAACTTGGTCTGGGTCGAACAAGTTTTCAAACTTTTAGAAGTTCAATACTTTGGCCTCTGATGATCTGAAGTTCAGTCAATCAGTACTGCAGGAGCCTCCGCACTCTCCCTTCCATTCTGGGAGCTTTGGTACATCCCCATTTTACTAATTTGGACCCCAGCATCCTCTAGGACGTAAGAGAAAATAGGATTTTGGTTACCTATCGTTAAATCCTTTTCTCATAGTCCGTAGAGGATGCTGGGCGCCCGCACAGTGCTTTGTTTTCCTACAATTGTTATTTGGTTCAGTACAACTTCGTTTTAGTTGAGTACTGCATTGTTACTTGGTAAGTAATGTTTCAGCTGTTGCTGAGTAGTTCAAGCTAGTTGTCTTGACGTGCCTTGAATGTGTGAGCTGGTATGAATCTCACCACTATCTGTGTTAAGTCCTTCTCTCGAAGTATGTCATCTCCTCTGGCACAGTTTCTAGACTGAGTCTGGTAGGAGGGGCATAGAGGGAGGAGCCAGCCCACACTCTCAAACTCTTAAAGTGCCAATGGCTCCTGGTGGATCAGTCTATACCCCATGCTAGTAGTGTGGACCCCAGCATCCTCTACGGACTATGAGAAAAGGATTTACCAGTAGATACCAAAAAGCCTATTTTTTTTTAGTCATCACATGACATGCTGAGAGCTGCAGTCCTTTAGAAGCCATTCTTGTTTTCCCTCCAGAAAGGTATTGGAAAGAAGATAGTGATCTGTAGGAGGGAAGCTAAGAACAATAACTAACACATGTAAACTTAAATCACTTGAATTGTTATTTCAATTGAAAAAAAGATATGAGGGATTAAATAATTTATTGTACATTAAAAAACAAAACCACCACAAATGAGTCACTTAAAAGCAATACATGCTTCAACAGTAAAGTAATATTACTAATTTTGTCATAAGAAGTTTTGTTTGACTTTGCTACTCCCTATACTTGACATACTATTTATCATGTTGCTGAGTGTCAGCATTAAATTATCCCTGCTGTTATGACAGCAACATTATTCATCAGGTGAACAGACTCACTACAAGACTACTTAAAGCTTTAACTGTTTTCTGAGTTTTATTGATTTTTTCCGATAACTAAGTGAAGTGCTATAAAAATGCATATTGATGCTTTTTAATCATTTTGTACCCTTTTTGATTAAATGTTTAATGTCATTTTTTAGCTCCTCAAAGCCCATGACATATATAATACTCTAAAAGATCAGTATATCAATATTACAGTTTTATTTGTCAAATATTAGAGATGTGCACCGGAAATTTTTCGGGTTTTGTGTTTTGCTTTTGGATTCGGTTCCGCGGCTGTGTTTTGGATTCGGACGTGTTTTGGCAAAACCTCCCTGAAAATGTTTTGTCGGATTCGGGTGTGTTTTGGATTCGGGTGTTTTTTTTAAAACCCCCCATCAAAAACAGCTTAAATCATAGAATTTTGGGGTAATTTTGATCCTATAGTATTATTAACCTCAATAACCATAATTTCCACTCATTTCCAGTCTATTCTGAACACCTCACACCTCACAATATTACTTTTAGTACTAAAATTTGCACCGAGGTCGCTCGATGACTAAGCTAAGCGACCCAAGTGGGCGGCACAAACACCTGGCCCATCTAGGAGTGGCACTGCAGTGTCAGACAGGATGGCACTTAAAAAAATTGGCCCCAAACAGCACATGATGCAAAGAAAAGAGAAAAAGGTGCACTGTGGTCGCTGGACGGCTAAGCTAAGCGACACAAACGCCTCAACATCACAGGAATTATTTGTTCTAATCAATGGTATTATTAGTCCAAATCACTGGATGAAAATGACAAAATCACAGGAATTATTCGTTCTAATCAATGGTATTATTGGTCCGAATCACTGGAAGAAAATGACAAAATCACAGGAATTATTCGTTCTTATCAATGGTATTATTGGTCCAAATCACTGGAAGAAAATGACAAAATCAATGGAATTAAAAGGAAGTAATGTCGGGAATTATATCAAATGGCAGTACCACTGGACATATACGGAAGTGTCAGATAGGATGGCACTTAAAAAAATTGGCCCCAAACAGCACATGATGCAAAGAAAAGAGAAAAAGAGGTGCACTGTGGTCGCTGGACGGCAAAGCTAAGCTACACAAACACCTCAATATCACAGGAATTATTCGTTCAAAATAATCAATGGTATTATTGGTCCAAATCACTGGAAGTAAATGACAAAATCACAGGAATTATTCGTTCTAATCAATGGTATTATTGGTCCAAATCACTGGAAGAAAATGACAAAATCACTGGAATCATTTGGCAAGATCACTGTAATTAATAATTAATTATAAATCACTGATATTAATTGGTAAAATCTCGCTATCGCCTGCCTACAGAAATGGAACCTGGATGGTATTTGGTACCGGGGACACACTACCTCAAGAATTTCTCTAAGTCCCTGTGAACTAACACCGGATACCGGACGCACGTCTAACACCAACACAGCTGCCAAGGCCTGAGTTATCCGCTTTGCAACAGGATGATTGCTGTGATATTTCATCTTCCTCGCAAAGGACTGTTGAACAGTCAATTGCTTACTGGAAGTAGTACAAGTGGTCTTCCGACTTCCCCTCTGGGATGATGATCGACTCCCAGCAGCATCAACAGCAGCGCCAGCAGCAGTAGACGTTACACTCAAGGATCCATCGGAGGAATCCCAGTCAGGAGAGGACTCGTCAGACTTGCCAGTGACATGGCCTGCAGGACTATTGGCTTTCCTGTCTAAGGAGGAAATTGACACTGAGGGAGTTGGTGGTTTGTCATGCAGGAGCTTGTGTACAAGAGGAAGGGATTTAGTTGTCAGTGGACTGCTTCAGCTGTCACCCAAATTTTTTGAACTTGTCAATGACTTCTGATGAATGCGCTCCAGGTGACAAAAAAGGGAGGATGTTCCTAGGTGGTTAACGTCCTTACGCTTACTTATTACAGCTTGACAAAGGCAACACACGGCTTGACACCTGTTGTCCACATTTCTGTTAAAATAATTCCACACCGAAGTGGTGATTTTTTTTTTTGTAATTTGACCAGGCATGTCAATGGCCATATTCATCCCACGGACAACAGGTGTCTCCCCGGGTGCCTGACTTAAACAAACCACCTCACCATCAGAATCCTCCTTGTCAATTTCCTCCTCAGCGCCAGAAACACCCATATCCTCATCCTGGTGTACTTCAACAGTGACATCTTCAATTTGACTATCAGGAACTGGACTGTGGGTGCTCCTTCCAGCACTTCCAGGGGGCGTGCAAATGGTGGAAGGAGCCACCTCTTCCCGTCCAGTATTGGGAAGGTCAGGCATCGCAACCAACACAATAGGACTCTCCTTGGGGATTTGTGATTTAGAAGAATGCACAGTTCTTTGCTGTGCTTTTGCCATCTTAACTCTTTTCAGTTTTCTAGCGGGAGGATGAGTGCTTCCATCCTCATGTGAAGCTGAACCACTAGCCATGAACATAGGCCAGGGCCTCAGCCGTTCCTTGCCACTCCGTGTCGTAAATGGCATATTGGCAAGTTTACGCTTCTCCTCAGATGCTTTTAATTTAAATTTTTGGGTCATTTTACTGAACTTTAGTTTTTTGGATTTTAAATGCTCTCTACTATGACATTGGGCATCAGCCTTGGCAGACGACGTTGATGGCATTGAATCGTCTCGGCCATGACTACTGGCAGCAGCTTCAGCACTAGGTGGAAGTGGATCTTGATCTTTCCCTACTTCACCCTCCACATTTTTGTTTTCCATTTTGTATTGTGTGGAATTATATGATATTATTATATCAATGGCCTACTGTACTGTACAACTATATACTGTTGGTCACCAAAATGCTGCACTGTACTACTATATATACTGCTCACAAAAATGCAGCACAGATATGGAATGGATACTTGCAGTGACACAGAGCTGCAAGATACAGCAATGGCCTACTGTACTGTACAACATTTTTGTTTTCCATTTCACAAAAATTCCATTTCACAAAAATGCAGCACAGATATGGAATGGATACTTGCAGTGACACAGAGCTGCAAGATACAGCAATGGCCTACTGTACTGTACAACATTTTTGTTTTCCATTTTGTATTGTGTGGAATTATATGATATTATTATATCAATGGCCTACTGTACTGTACAACTATATACTGTTGGTCACCAAAATGCTGCACTGTACTACTATATATACTGCTCACAAAAATGCAGCACAGATATGGAATGGATACTTGCAGTGACACAGAGCTGCAAGATACAGCAATGGCCTACTGTACTGTACAACTATATACTGTTGGTCACCAAAATGCTGCACTGTACTACTATATATACTGCTCACAAAAATGCAGCACAGACATGGAATGGATACTTGCAGTGACACAGAGCTGCAAGATACAGCAATGGCCTACTGTACTTTACTACTATATAGTGTTGGTCGCCAAAATGCAGCACACTGAGCACAGATATTTACAGCACACTGAGCACAGATATGGAGCTTTCAGTCAGAGAACGTAGATATTTGCAGCACACTGAGCACAGATATTTGCAGCACACTGAACAGAGATATTTGCAGCACACTGAGCACAGATATGGAGCTTTTCAGGGAGAGAACGTAGCCACGTCCTCTCCGTTCAATCTCCAATGCACGAGTGAAAATGGCGGTGACGCGCGGCTCTTTATATAGAATACGAATCTCGCGAGAATCCGACAGCCGGATGATGACGTACAGTCGCATTCGGGTTAACCGAGCAAGGCGGGAAGAACCGAGGCTGCCTCGGACCCATGTAAAATAGGTGAAGTTCAGGGGGGTTCGGTACCCGCTCATCTCTATCAAATATATAGTATTTTATGAAAGAGTTGCTTGTTAATGCTCTCTAATATTTTCATGAATAAAAAAAAAAAAAGTTGCTCCTCCTGAAATGCTTTCACTACTTCAAGACAACTTCATACTGCTGAACTGGTGCTGCATAGTACATGCTCATGAGTCTAACCAGGGCTGTACAGGTGAAACTCATAAAATTAGAATATTGTGCATTAACTGTGGGATTACTGTACTGGATTGGCCAGAAAACTCGCCTGATCTGAACCCCATAGAGAATCTATGGGGCATTGCCAAGAAAAAGATGAGAGACATGAGACCGAACAATGCAGAAGAGCTAAAGGCCGCTATTTAAGCATCCTGGTCTTCCATAACACCTCAGCAGTGCACAGGCTGATAGACTCCATGCCACATCACCTTGAGGCAGTAATTCAAGTACTGAGTACATATGCATGATTATACTTTTCAGAGGGCCGACATTTCTGTATTTAAAATCCTTTTTTTATTGATTTTATGTAATATTCTAATTTTTTTAGATTTTGGATTTGGGGTTTTCTTAAACTGTAAGGCACAATCATCAAAATTATAACAAATAAAGGCTTGAAATATCTCGCTTTGCGTGTAATGAGACTATATAATATATTAGTTTCACCTTTTTAGTTGAATTACTGAAATAAATCAACTTTTGCACGATATTCTAATTTTCTGAGTTTCACCTGTGTTAAGGCTGGCCTGGCTGAATCCAATAGGTTTTATTGTAGAACAAGTTGCCATCTACAAGAGTGATTGAGAAATGTACTGTGAAAATCAACTAGGGGATTTGTTTAATTACTTAGGCATATATTCATCATTAAAAAATTGTGAAATGAGAATTTTTAGTTTTCAATTCTGGCCTTTTCATTTAACAGTTTTTTCAGTATTCATCATGCTTGTCTATTAAAATTATCACTTCTGAAAAGCTGCTATTTCTGCAAAGCAGCTTTTCAGAAAAATTATATTTTTAACTGTGCAACTGAGGCGTCCTTAAGGACTTCCTCATACTGCGCATGTGCCTCCAAATTGCCGCCAGTCTCCCATCTAACTCTGCAGCTAATTGTTAACTACAATTAGACACCCTGCACACCCTGCAGCTATAATTACAGACACCTCGCACAATCTGTCGCCATTGCCTGTCACACCTCATCCTCTTACCGGTGATGTGAGCCGGTGAGCTCTGTACAGCCGCGACCCCGTCATCAGGGTCGGCCTAGGCCATATTTTTTGGCAAGCGAATATAAACCTTGGCACCGCTCCAGTTCTTTTGCTCGTGCCTACAAATTAAGGGGTTGTGGTCTCACAGAAAAGGGCAGTTGTAGTGCCCCTTACACATTTTTTACCCACTGTAGAATTTCCAATTACACACTTTGCCCACTGTTAAGAAGTGCCCCTTACCTATTAATCAATATGCCCCCTGAGCAGCCCCTGCCCGGAGACTCAAATATGCCCCCTGTGCAGCCCCTGCCAGGAGACTCAACGATCAGGCAGTGGTGTTGTCACTGCCGCCCCGTGTCCGGCAGTGCACCGCAGTACAGTAATAAACTACCGTTCCTAGCAGCTGGACAGCAAGGGGATCTGGGAGTTGTAGTTTATTTTGCATGTACAGTACTGTGAAGAATCTAAAAATAAACTACTGCTCCCAGCAGCCCTGGGAGTGGTAGTTTCTTTTGTGTTTGTTCACCTTACTGTAGCGGGGTGCACTTAAGGCATGGACACAGCGCGGTGGTGGCAGCAGCACTGCCAGCTCAGTGAGTCTCCGGTAGGTGCTGCAGTGCAGAGGGGGATTATCAGGTAGGGCTGGTGTCACACATGACACTAGCGCAGCTGAGTAGGGCGCCCTCCTCTATGGTGCACCCTACTCGGCTGCGTACCCAGCATATTTGTAGAACCGGCTGTGCCCCTCGCCTCCCCTGCCGGGACTGTCAGTACCGTGTGGAGAGGTAAGCGCTCAGCCGCGGCTTCCTTTCTTCTCCCAGCCGGATCCATGTATGGAGGTGAGTGCTGCTGCAGCCTCTGCCCCCTCACACTCTCTCTTTCCCTGCCTTCCCCTGTTGTATACAGAGCAGTATAAAGCTTCAGCACACATTCGTGAAACTGAATGACATCTCAGCATGGCAAACAGTTTCACAATAAAACTATGAAAAGAATACTTTTTCAGAGTTTGATGAATGTCACAAATTCTACATCACCTGGGGAGTGTAGAAATTGTGAAATTTTAAGGATTATGAATTAGAGATGAGTGGGTTCGGTTCTCCGAGATCCGAACCCCACCGAACTTCACCTATTTTACACGGTTCCGAGGCAGCCTTGGATCTTCCCGCCTTGCTTGGTTAACCCGAATGCGCCCGAACGTCATCATCCCGCTGTCGGATTCTCGCAAGATTCGTATTCTATATAAAGAGTCGTGCATCGCCACCATTTTCACTCGTGCATTGGAGATTGAACGGAGAGAACGTGGCTGCGTTCTCTTCCTGAAAAGCTCTGTATCTGTGCTCAGTGTGCTGCAAATATCTCTGCTCAGTGTGCTGCAAATATCTGTGCTCAGTGTGCTGAAAATATCTACGTTCTCTGCCTGAAAATGCTCCAGATCTGTGCTCAGTGTGCTGCAAATGTCTGTGCTCAGAGTGCTGCATTGTAGGGACCACCAGTATATAATTATAGTAGTACAGTACAGTAGGCCATTGCTGTATCTTGTAGCTCTGTGTCAAGTATACTATCCCTATCTGTGCTGCATTATTGTGAGCAGTATATAGTAGGACAGTGCAGCATTTTGGTGACCAGCAGTATACATATAGTACAGTACAGTAGGCCATTGCTGTATCTTGCAGCTCTGTATCAAGTATACTATCCATATCTGTGCTGCATTATTGTGAGCAGTATATAGTAGGACAGTGCAGCATTTTGGTGACCAGCAGTATACATATAGTACAATACAGTAGGCCATTGCTATTGATATATTACTGGCATATAACTCCACACATTAAAAAAATAAGAATTTACTCACCGGTAATTCTATTTCTCGTAGTCCGTAGTGGATGCTGGGGACTCCGTAAGGACCATGGGGAATAGACGGGCTCCGCAGGAGACTGGGCACTCTATAAGAAAGATTTGGTACTATCTGGTGTGCACTGGCTCCTCCCTCTATGCCCCTCCTCCAGACCTCAGTTAGGATACTGTGCCCGGAAGAGCTGACACAATAAGGAAGGATTTTGAATCCCGGGTAAGACTCATACCAGCCACACCAATCACACCGTATAACTCGTGATATTAAACCCAGTTTACAGTATGAAATATAACTGAGCCTCTCAACAGATGGCTCAACAATAACCCTTTAGTTAGGCAATAACTATATACAAGTTTTGCAGACAATCCGCACTTGGGATGGGCGCCCAGCATCCACTACGGACTACGAGAAATAGAATTACCGGTGAGTAAATTCTTATTTTCTCTGACGTCCTAGTGGATGCTGGGGACTCCGTAAGGACCATGGGGATTATACCAAAGCTCCCAAACGGGCGGGAGAGTGCGGATGACTCTGCAGCACCGAATGAGAGAACTCAAGGTCCTCCTCAGCCAGGGTATCAAATTTGTAGAATTTAGCAAACGTGTTTGCCCCTGACCAAGTTGCAGCTCGGCAAAGTTGTAAAGCCGAGACCCCTCGGGCAGCCGCCCAAGATGAGCCCACCTTCCTCGTGGAATCGGCTTTCACTGATTTAGGATGCGGCAATCCAGCCGCAGAATGCGCCAGCTGAATTGTGCTACAAATCCAGCGAGCAATAGTCTGCTTAGAAGCAGGAGCACCTATTTTGTTGGGTGCATACAGGATAAAAAGCGAGTCAGTTTTCCTGACTCCAGCCGTCCTGGAAACATAAATTTTCAAGGCCCTGACTACGTCCAGTAACTTGGAATCCTCCAAGTCCCTAGTAGCCGCAGGCACCACAATAGGTTGGTTCAAGTGAAAAGCTGATACCACCTTAGGGAGAAACTGGGGACGAGTCCTCAATTCTGCCCTATCCATATGGAAAATCAGATAAGGGCTTTTACATGACAAAGCCGCCAATTCTGACACACACCTGGCCGAAGCCAAGGCCAATAACATGACCACTTTCCACGTGAGATATTTCAGATCCACAGTTTTAAGTGGTTCAAACCAATGTGATTTTAGGAAACTCAACACCACATTGAGATCCCAAGGTGCCACAGGAGGCACAAAAGGGGGCTGAATATGAAGCACTCCCTTTACAAAAGTCTGAACTTCAGGCAGTGAAGCCAGTTCTTTCTGGAAGAAAATCGACAGAGCCGAAATCTGGACCTTAATGGAACCCAATTTTAGGCCCATAGTCACTCCCGACTGTAGGAAGTGCAGAAAACGACCCAGCTGAAATTCCTCTGTAGGGGCCTTCCTGGCCTCACACCAAGCAACATATTTTCGCCAAATGCGGTGATAATGGTTTGCGGTTACTTCTTTCCTGGCTTTTATCAGCGTAGGAATGACTTCCTCCGGAATGCCTTTTTCCTTTAGGATCCGGAATTCAACCGCCATGCCGTCAAACGCAGCCGCGGTAAGTCTTGGAACAGACAGGGCCCCTGCTGTAGCAGATCCTGTCTGAGCGGTAGAGGCCATGGGTCCTCTGATAACATTTCTTGAAGTTCCGGGTACCAAGCTCTTCTTGGCCAATCCGGAACCACGAGTATTGTTCTTACTCCTCTCCTTCTTATTATTCTCAGTACCTTTGGTATGAGAGGCAGAGGAGGGAACACATAAACCGACTGGTACACCCACGGTGTCACTAGAGCGTCCACAGCTATCGCCTGAGGGTCCCTTGACCTGGCGCAATATCTCTTTAGCTTTTTGTTGAGGCGGGACGCCATCATGTCCACCTGTGGCCTTTCCCAACGGTTTACCAACAGTAGGAAGACTTCTGGATGAAGTCCCCACTCTCCCGGGTGTAGGTCGTGTCTGCTGAGGAAGTCTGCTTCCCAGTTGTCCACTCCCGGAATGAACACTGCTGACAGTGCTAGTACATGATTTTCCGCCCATCGGAGAATCCTTGTGGCTTCTGCCATCGCCATCCTGCTTCTTGTGCCGCCCTGTCGGTTTACATGGGCGACTGCCGTGATGTTGTCTGATTGGATCAGAACCGGCTGGTTTTGAAGCAGGGACCTTGCCTGACTTAGGGCATTGTAAATGGCCCTCAGTTCCAGGATATTTATGTGTAGGGACGACTCCTGACTTGACCAAAGTCCTTGGAAATGTCTTCCCTGTGTGACTGCCCCCCAGCCTCGAAGGCTGGCATCCGTGGTCACCAGGACCCAGTCCTGTATGCCAAATCTGCGGCCCTCTAGAAGATGAGCACTCTGCAGCCACCACAATAGAGACACCCTGGTCCTTGGAGACAGGGTTATCAGTTGATGCATCTGAAGATGCGATCCTGACCACTTGTCCAAGAGGTCCCACTGGAAGGTCCTTGCATGGAACCTGCCGAATGGAATTGCTTCGTATGAAGCCACCATTTTTCCCAGGACTCGTGTGCAGTGATGCACCGATACCCGTTTTGGTTTTAGGAGGTCTCTGACTAGAGATGACAGCTCCTTGGCTTTCTCCTGCGGGAGAAACACTTTTTTCTGTTCTGTGTCCAGAATCATCCCCAGGAACAGTAAGCATGTGGAAGGAACCAGTTGTGACTTTGGAATGTTTAGAATCCAGCCATGCTGTTGTAGCACTTCCCGAGATAGTGCTACTCCGACCAGTAACTGCTCCCTGGACCTCGCCTTTATAAGGAGATCGTCCAAGTACGGGATAATTAAAACTCCCTTTTTTCGAAGGAGTATCATCATTTCTGCCATTACCTTGGTAAACACCCTCGGTGCCGTGGACAGTCCAAACGGTAGTGTCTGGAATTGGTAATGGCAATCCTGTACCACAAATCTGAGGTACTCCTGGTGAGGAAGGTAAATTGGGACATGCAGGTAAGCATCCTTGATGTCCAGGGATACCATGTAATCCCCCTCGTCCAGGCTTGCAATAACCGCCCTGAGCGATTCCATCTTGAACTTGAATCTTTTTATGTATGTGTTCAAGGATTTCAAATTTAAAATGGGTCTCACCGAACCGTCCGGTTTCGCTACCACAAACAGTGTGGAATAGTAACCCCGTCCTTGTTGAAGTAGGGGTACCTTGACTATC
The DNA here is from genome assembly GCF_028390025.1 of Pseudophryne corroboree. Lineage (NCBI taxonomy): Eukaryota > Metazoa > Chordata > Amphibia > Anura > Myobatrachidae > Pseudophryne > Pseudophryne corroboree. The sequence goes on from NC_086448.1 coordinate 572,689,342, forward strand.
ACCTGCTGGGAATACAGCTTGTGAATTGCCTCTAGTACAGCCTCCCTGCCCGAGGGAGTTGTCGGTAAGGCCGATTTGAGGAAACGGCGGGGGGGAGGCGCCTCGAATTCCAGCTTGTACCCCTGAGATACTACTTGAAGTATCCAGGGATCCACCCGTGAGCGAAGCCACTGATCGCTGAAATTTTTGAGGCGCCCCCCACCGTACCTGGCTCCGCCTGTGGAGCCCCACCGTCATGCGGCGGATTTGGAAGAAGCGGGGGAGGACTTTTGTTCCTGGGAACCTGCTGTGTGTTGCAGCTTTTTTCCCCTTCCTCTGCCTCTAGACAGAAAGGACCCGCCTTTTCCCCGCCTGTTTTTATGGTGTCGAAAGGACTGTACCTGATAATACGGCGCTTTCTTAGGCTGTGAGGGGACATGGGGCAAAAATGCTGACTTCCCAGCTGTTGCTGTGGAAACAAGGTCTGAGAGACCATCCCCGAATAACTCCTCACCCTTATAAGGCAAAACTTCCATGTGCCTTTTAGAATCTGGATCCCCTGTCCACTGCCGAGTCCATAAGCCTCTCCTAGCAGAAATGGACAATGCACTTATTCTAGATGCCAGCCGGCAGATCTCCCTCTGTGCATCTCTCATGTACAAGACTGAGTCTTTTATATGCTCTACGGTTAGCAATATAGTGTCCCTGTCTAGGGTGTCAATATTTTCCGACAGGGAATCTGACCAAGCAGCAGCAGCACTGCACATCCACGCTGAAGCAATAGCTGGTCTCAGTATAACACCAGTGTGTGTATATATAGACTTTAGGATAGCCTCCTGCTTTCTATCAGCAGGTTCCTTTAGGGCGGCCGTATCCGGAGACGGTAGTGCCACCTTTTTAGACAAACGTGTGAGCGCTTTATCCACCCTAGGGGGAGTTTCCCAACGTGACCTATCCTCTGGTGAGAAAGGGAACGCCATTAGTAATTTTTTTGAAATCACCAATTTTTTATCGGGGGAAGCCCACGTTTCTTCACACACTTCATTTAATTCTTCAGATGGGGGAAAAACTATTGGTAGTTTTTTCTCCCCAAACATAATACCCTTTTTTGAGGTACCTGGGTTTATATCAGAAATGTGTAATACCTCTTTCATTGCCTCAATCATGCAACGAATGGCCCTAGTGGACATTAAATTTGACTCATCGTCGTAGACACTGGTATCAGTATCCGTGTCGACATCTGTGTCTGCCATCTGAGGTAGTGGGCGTTTTAGAGCCCCTGATGGCCTTTGAATTATCTGGGCAGGCACGAGCTGAGAAGCCGGCTGTCCCGCATTTGGCATGTCGTCAATTTTTTTATGTAAGGAGTCGACACTTGCACGTAATTCCTTCCATAAGTCCATCCACTCAGGTGTCTGCCCCGCAGGGGGTGACATCACATTTATAGGTATCTGCTCCGCCTCCACATAAGCCTCCTCATCAAACATGTCGACACAGCCGTACCGACACACCGCACACACACAGGGAATGCTCTTAAAGGAGACAGGACCCCACAAAAGCCCTTTGGGGAGACAGAGAGAGAGTATATCAGCACACACCAGAGCGCTATATAATGCAGGGACTAACTGAATTATGTCCCCTATAGCTGCTGTAATATTTACTGCGCCTAAATTTAGTGCCCCCCCTCTCTTTTTTACCCTTTTCTGTAGTGTAGACTGCAGGGGAGAGTCAGGGAGCTTCCTTCCAGCGGAACTGTGAGGGATAAATGGCGCCAGTGTACTGAGGGAGATGGCTCCGCCCCTTTTTCTGCTGACTTTTCTCCCGCTTTTTTCTGTATTCTGGCAGGGGTAATTACCACATATATAGCCTCTGGGGCTATATATTGTGGTTATTATGCAAGCCAAGGTGATTTTATTGCTGCTCAGGGCGCCCCCCCCCCCCCCAGCGCCCTGCACCCTCAGTGACCGGAGTGTGAAGTGTGTATGAGGAGCAATGGCGCACAGCTGCAGTGCTGTGCGCTACCTTGGTGAAGACTGAAGTCTTCTGCCGCCGATTTTCCGGACCATCTTCTTGCTTCTGGCTCTGTAAGGGGGACGGCGGTGCGGCTCCGGGAACGAACACCAAGGACGGGTCCTGCGGTCGATCCCTCTGGAGATAATGGTGTCCAGTAGCCTAAGAAGCCCAAGCTAGCTGCAAGCAGGTAGGTTCGCTTCTTCTCCCCTTAGTCCCTCGTTGCAGTGAGCCTGTTGCCAGCAGGTCTCACTGTAAAATAAAAAACCTAACATATACTTTCTTTCTAGGAGCTCAGGAGAGCCCCTAGTGTGCATCCAGCTCGGCCGGGCACAGAAATCTAACTGAGGTCTGGAGGAGGGGCATAGAGGGAGGAGCCAGTGCACACCAGATAGTACCAAATCTTTCTTATAGAGTGCCCAGTCTCCTGCGGAGCCCGTCTATTCCCCATGGTCCTTACGGAGTCCCCAGCATCCACTAGGACGTCAGAGAAATGGAGAACAAAAATGTGGAGGGTAAAATAGGGAAAGATCAAGATCCACTTCCACCTCGTGCTGAAGCTGCTGCCAATAGTCATGGCCGAGACAATGAAATGCCATCAACGTCGTCTGCCAAGGCCGATGCCCAATGTCATAGTAGAGTGCATGTAAAATCAAAAAAACTAAAGTTCAGTAAAATGACCCAAAAATCAAAATTAAAAGCGTCTGAGGAGAAGCGTAAACTTGCCAATATGCCATTTACGACACGGAGTGGCAAGGAACGGCTGAGGCCCTGGCCTATGTTCATGGCTAGTGGTTCAGCTTCACATGGGGATGGAAGCACCCATCCTCCCGCCAGAAAAATGAAAAGACTTGAGCTGGCAAAAGCACAGCAAAGAACTGTGCATTCTTCTAAATCACAAATCCCCAAGGAGAGTCCAATTGTGTCGGTTGCGATGCCTGACCTTCCCAATACTGGACGGGAAGAAGTTGCTCTTTCCACCATTTGCACGCCCCCTGGAAGTGCTGGAAGGAGCACCCACAGTCCAGTTCCTGATAGTCAAATTGAAGATGTCACTGTTGAAGTACACCAGGATGAGGATATGGGTGTTGCTGGAGCTGAGGAGGAAATTGACAAGGAGGATTCTGATGGTGAGGTGGTTTGTTTAAGTCAGGCACCCGGGGAGACACCTGTTGTCCGTGGGATGAATATGGCCATTGACATGCCTGGTCAAATTACAAAAAAAATCACCTCTTCGGTGTGGAATTATTTTAATAGAAATGCGGACAACAGGTGTCAAGCCGTGTGTTGCCTTTGTCAAGCTGTAATAAGTAGGGGTAAGGATGTTAACCACCTAGGAACATCCTCCCTTATACGTTACCTGGAGCGCATTCATCAGAAGTCATTGACAAGTTCAAAAACTTTGGGTAACAGTGGAAGCAGTCCACTGACAACTAAATCCCTTCCTCTTGTACACAAAAGCTCCTGCAAACCACACCACCAACTCCCTCAGTGTCAATTTCCTCCTTAGACAGGAAAGCCAATAATCCTTCAGGCCATGTCACTGGCAAGTCTGACGAGTCCTCTCCTGACTGGTATTCCTCTGATGCATCCTTGAGTGTAACGCCTACTGCTGCTGGCGCTGCTGTTGTTGCTGCTGGGAGTCGATCATCATCCCAGAGGGGAAGTCGGAAGACCACTTGTACTACTTCCAGTAAGCAATTGACTGTCCAACAGTCCTTTGCGAGGAAGATGAAATATCACAGCAGTCATCCTGCTGCAAAGCGGATAACTCAGGCCTTGGCAGCTGTGTTGGTGTTAAACGTGTGTCCGGTATCCTCCGTTAGTTCACAGGGACTTAGAGAATTGCTTGAGGTATTGTGTCCCCGGTACCAAATACCATCTAGGTTCCACTTCTCTAGGCAGGTGATACCGAGAATGTACACAGATGTCAGAATAAGACTCACCAGTGTCCTAAAAAATGTAGTTGTACCCAATGTCCACTTAACCACGGACATGTGGACAAGTGGAGCAGGGCAGACTCAGGACTATATGACTGTGACAGCCCATTCGGTAGATATATTGCCTCCCGCAGCAAGAACAGCAGCGGCGGCACCAGTAGCAGCATCTCGCAAACGGCAACTCGTTCCTAGGCAGGCCACGCTTTGTATCACCGCTTTCCATAAGAGGCACACAGCTGACAAACTCTTACGGAAACTGAGGAACATCATCGCAGAATGGCTTACCCCAATTGGACTCTCCTGGGGATTTGTGACATCGGACAACGCCACCAATATTGTGCGTGCATTACATGTGGGCAAATTCAAGCACGTCCCATGTTTTGCACATACATTGAATTTGGTGGTGCAGATTTTTTTTAAAAACGACAAGGGCGTGCAAGAGATGCTGACGGTGTCCCGAAGAATTGCGGGCCACTTTTGGCATTAAGCCACCGCGTGCTGAAAACTGGAGCACCAGCAAACACTCCTGAACCTGCCCGCCATCATCTGAAGCAAGAGGTGGTAACGAGGTGGAATTCAACCCTCTATATGCTTCAGCGGATGGAGGAGCAGCAAAAGGCCATTCAAGGCTATACGATATTGGCAAAGGAGGGGGAACGCACCTGACTCAAGCGCAGTGGAGAATGATTTCAACATTGTGCAAGGTTCTGCAACCCTTTGGACTTGCCACACGTGAAGTCAGTTCAGACACTGCCAGCCTGAGTCAGGTCATTCCCCTCATCAGGCTTTTGCAGAAGCAGTTGGAGAGATTGAAGGAGGAGCTAAAACAGAGCGTTTCTGCTAGGCATGTGGGACTTGTGGATGGAGCCCTTCATTCGCTTAATCAGGATTCACGGGTGGTCAATCTATTGAAATCAGAGCACTACATTTTTGCCACCGTGCTCGATCCTAGGTTTAAAGCCTACATTGTATCTCTCTTTCCGGCAGACACAAGTCTGCACATGTTCAAAGACCTGCTGGTGAGACACTTGTCAACTCAAGCGGAACGTGACCCGTCAACAGCTCCTCCTTCACATTCTCCCGCAACTGGGGCTGCGAGGAAAAGGTTAAGAATTCTGAGCCCACCCGCTGGCGGTGATGCAGGGCAGTCTGGAGCCAGTGCTGACATCTGGTCCGGACTGAAGGACCTGCCAACGATTACTGACATGTCGTCTACTGTCACTGCATATGATTCTGTCACCATTGAAAGAATGCTGGAGGATTATATGAGTGACCGCATCCAAGTAGGCACGTCAGACAGTCCGTACGTATACTGGCAGGAAAAAGAGGCAATTTGGAGGCCCTTGCACAAACTGGCTTTATTTTACCTAAGTTGCCCCCCTCCAGTGTGTACTCCGAAAGAGTGTTTAGCGCAGCCGGTCACCTTGTCAGCGATCGGTGTACGAGGTTGCTTCCACAAAATGTGGAGAAGATGATGTTCATCAAAATGAATTATAATCAATTCCTCCGTGGAGACATTCACCATCAATTGCCTCCAGACAGTACACAGGGACCTGAGATGGTGGATTCCAGTGGGGACGAATTAATACTCTGTGATGAGGGGGATGTACACAGTGAAAGGGGTGAGGAATCGGAGGATGATGATGAGGTGGACATCTTGCCTCTGTAGAGCCAGTTTGAGCAAGGAGAGATTGATTGCTTCTTTTTTTGGTGGGGGCCCAAACAAACCATTCATTTCAGCCACAGTCGTGTGGCAGACCCTGTGGCTGAAATTATGGGTTTGTTAAAGTGTGCATGTCCTGTTTATACAACATAAGGGTGGGTGGGAGGGCCCAAGGACAATTCCATCTTGCACCTCTCTTATTATTTTTTATTTATCTTTGCATCATGTGATGTTTGGGGCCAATTTTTTTAAGTGCCATCCTGTCTGACACTGCAGTGCCACTCCTAGATGGGCCAGGTGTTTGTGCCGCCCACTTGGGTCGCTTAGCTTAGTCATCCAGCGATCTTGGTGCAAATTTTAGGACTAAAAATAATATTGTGAGGTGTGAGGTGTTCAGAATAGACTGGAAATGAGTGGAAATTGTGGCTATTGAGGTTAATAATACTATAGGATCAAAATTACCCCCAAATTCTATGATTTAAGCTGTTTTTGAGAGGTTTTTGGAAAAAAACACCCGAATCCAAAACACACCCGAATCCGACAAAAAATTTTCAGGGAGGTTTTGCCAAAACGCGTCCGAATCCAAAACCAAAACACAAATCACGAAAAATTTCTGGTGCACATCTCTATTATGAATATGCCCCTTATTTACAGTACATTATTCACCTTCACACCTGTTATAACAACTGTTTTATATAAATAATGCACTTGCAGTTTAAGAGACAGAAAATGGGCCTGATTCAAACACAGTCGCACTGCTCAAAAAGATGCAGTCATGGCAGCCACTAAATCTCTTCAGCAGTGCGACAGCATATTTTTGCTAATATCATAGCTGAGGATCTTCCTACTGAGATAACTACTAGATGTGAAGCTATTCTGCTGCTTTGTGTAAAAAGACGTAGCATCAGTCTCACATCGGTCGCACCACTGGACGTTGCACCAACCTCTATGGACAAACAAAATGTTCATTGGAATTTGGAATATGGCCATCTGTGTCTGGCTAGCCACCCCTCTGTTACCTCCCAGGAACGCCCGCTAAATTGCT